>NW_018408803.1:165777-174299 GCF_002113885.1 Mizuhopecten yessoensis | reverse complement strand
AATCTAGCTATAACACCTAGCAATAAGCCGTAAATCTAGCTATAACACCTAGCAATAAGCCGTAAATCTAGCTATAACACCTAGCAATAAGCCATCAATCTAGCTATAACACCTAGCAATAAGCCGTAAATCTAGCTAGAACAACTAGCAATAAGCCATCAATCTAGCTATAACACCTAGCAATAAGCCATCAATCTAGCTAGAACAACTAGCAATAAGCCATCAATCTAGCTATAACACCTAGCAATAAGCCATCAATCTAGCTATAACACCTAGCAATAAGCCATCAATCTGGCTAGAACAACTAGCAATAAGCCATCAATCTAGCTATAACCCGAAAATCCAGCTATAACACCTAGCAATAAGCCGTAAATCTAGCTATAACACCTAGCAATAAGCCATCAATCTAGCTATAACACCTAGGAATAAGCCGTAAATCTAGCTATAACACCTAGGAATAAGCCGTAAATCTAGCTATAACACCTAGCAATAAGCCGTAAATCTAGCTATAACACCTAGCAATAAACCGTAAATCTAGCTATAACACCTAGCAATAAGCCGTACATCTTAACACCTAGCAATAAGACATAAATGTAGCTAAACCACATAGCTAAAAATCATACATCTAGCTATAACACCTAGCTAAAAGCCATAAAACTAGCAATAAATTAAGTATAGCAATACATTAGTTTGGTGTTTATTGTGTCAAACTTTGCCAAAACATTCTGACAATTGCAGACGGATAAAATGTCACGTATGCCAGATTTTATCTCTCTAATGCAATCGATCTTTGGACGATAATAATGAGGCTATACACAGGTTTACGGAGTAAGGCATACCTGTACAATTGATATCAGCATATGTGTGTAGTTAGCTGTGTTTTCTGTTTTAAACAAATCTGCATCTTGAGTTGATCTCCTATACTGATCACAAATATACAATCAAAGCCAACAAAAGAAAAGTAAACAATGCTTTTATTAATAAAAATATAAGATATATGTAAAGATATATTCCAGAATTGTTTATGAAGAGTTAGCCTTAGTTTGATTGAGGATATTTGACAAACACTTATCCACTGCTTGGTTTAACATACAAAATAAGTTTACCTGGCATCAGTTGTGAAATAAAATACATTCAAACAAATAAATATTACAGTTGAATATTGTTATAATGACGTTGTATATCTGGGTTATCGAGTGTAGACAATTAGTGTCCTGAGGTGGAATGAATGTCCAGCAAATGTGTATACACATATTAACTACAGTAAACTATTTTTTTCCTACTTACATAGACTTTATCAAACGTAAACTCGTGTGAAAATGTGTGCAAGGTACTGTACTGAACCGATGTGGCTGTAAAGTCATTTGTTACAGCTATATGTATTTGGACCTAATCTAAGGTGTTAAGAGTACTTTTACACATTTGGGGAGTTTAGACCAATTTTTGGTAGTTTAGGTCCAAATATAGCTGTTACAAATTATCAGGCCCCTGTGCTGGACTTGATTACCAGGTTATAGTTCATTTAACAATTAATTTGATCTTTTTATGGTAAAGCTATGTGTGAATGCATGTGCGTCCTATGTGTGGCCAAAATGGCAATTTTTTAAGACTTCAAGAATTACATGGAAAAATTTGTTTAATGAAATATTTTCTTAAATCATAGGTGTTTTAATAAAACATACCTTAAATTTACTTTCATTCATATGAGATTCAAGAATCTTTTAAGAAGAATTTTCCACTTTAGCTTGTTATTTAAGATTATTATTAGTTGATTTTGTAAATTACCAAACAGCTACCTTATTGTATAGGATTCATTGCTCAGTGTTAGATCATCAGCCACTGTAGCTATGATGTAAGTCATCTATTTTATAACAAAAACTTGTTATTCTGCAACCAGGGATCGATGAGGTCACAGAAACAAAACCTATATCTTCATTTTTCTACCAAATATGTTGACATATGACACACCATTGCATTCCATAAGTCATTTCCGATATTAATAAACTGAAATTTACATATTGTTTTAGGATTTCAGAAAATAATTTTCGAACAACCAAATCTTAAACCGAAGAAATTTGTGAGGAATATTTACCTATAACACTAAAATCCGAGTTATCGCGAATGAACTCTTGAAGTAGTACTCAAAATCATTTGCTTTCTTAAAACAGAAACTTCAGTTCAGACCAAATAGTTTATGTCAATGTGAATAATAGCGTATGGTATTTTTGGTGTTATATAAATAGATCACACACCTGATAGATATAACTTCTAGTCAGGTAAAGGTGACTGTATAACGAAAGTTGTAATTAGGGGGGGTGTAGCTCTTACACATATCACAGATATATGATGTTAATTACCTTTTATCTTTAAACTAAAAACATCACAAATTTTGTGTCTTCTGTAAGTCATTCATATCTCTGAACATCAACTATATCAGAAAGCACATAAAGACAGATCTTCTATGAGTCACTTTATGGGAAAAACATTCTCCTTTATTAGAAAAAAAATTCAGTGCCATAATAATCTGGATGCTTCCCATAAAATACAAGCATTGACTGTTGAGGACCGAATGTCATAAAAACAACTGATATCAGCTTTATATTGTAGTGGCTCCGTACGAGATTAAAAGTAAAAATAGCAAACCTGAATACTACAGAAACAATACACCGGGACAAATTCAGAACTCAAGATAAACAAAAACAGTAAAGGAGGAGACACCGAAACAAAAGGAAAGACAACATGTAAAATAATCTGAAGTGAAATCATCTGTTCCAGAAAGGCAACTATTTCCTAAAAGCCAATCAATTTTTTCTTTGTGTACTTAATCAATCTGCCTATTGGTACAAACTAAAAGAAATATCACAACCAATACAGATTCGCTATACAATGAATTAAGAACAAAACATTCATATACGCAAAAACTAGCAATGGCGCTTACAAATACAAAGTACCAGACCACAGGACATGGCGCATACAGATCCTCACCGTGAACAGCGACAAACAAATTTGTCAAGACTGCCCCGTTATCAAGACACAAATATGAACAATTATAAATTACAGCATATAGCTAGGGCAGAGAAAAACAGTTACCATTAAACAATCCTACGTCACAAAATATAAAACAGAAATCCAGTTATTAGCGAATTAATTATATGCTGATGTTAAAGCATATCTCCTCAATCTATAGTAAATTTTCTATCTTGAATCATAAATAGTGTAATTGTGCACTTCAGAAAATAAATATACGAAAAAATGTAATAGAAACAGTACATAGTTATATTTTCTATGAGAGAGCAAAGTATTCTATATCATTCTTATGTATAGAATGGGGGGATCAGTACAATTACCATGGTAACGGAGACAACAAACAACACTGTGATTGTAGCCTGGTTGGGTTTGTTTGTGTTTTATGTCCTATTAACAGCTATGGTCATTTAAGGATGTGCCCGGTTTTGATGGAGGAGAGCTGGAGTTCCTAGAGAAAAACCATTGACCTGCGGCCAGTACCTGGCGACTGCACCACTTAGGCCTTGAACCCGCGACCCAGTGGTGGAGGGCTATATTGATTCAGACGGTCAGACGCCTTAACCACTCCGCCACCGTGTATGTATTTTATCATATTACTAGCTGTGCATAGGCCACACTTCTGTCTAATTTCTATCTGCCCAGTTCACAAGTTATTCTTATTCTACTTAAAGTACAACTGATTCTAACTAGTGCATCAGTTATTTGAGACCAAAGTGTTCCTGTTCATAATGCTGATATTACTAATAACCGCTGACAGAGTGTAGTATACGATAGGGTGATTTCCATCATCAGCCATTTACCATAGTCGGGCTGTTACACCTAATGTGCTTACACATGCTGTTAAACAACAACCAATCACTGCCTTGCTTTCAAATAATCAGGCATGCACAGACGACAACTAGTTGCTCTGGTCCGACCAAAGGAAATCGGTAGGTTGTACCATAGTGGCCAGACATGAGCATCGTAACTGCCTGTTTCTTTCCACGTACTCTAGTTAGACCACAGTCATTATAGTTGATATAATATCATTTACAATATACGGCCACGTCAATATCAAACCCTGATTCTTGGTCCAGGGGTCTCCGGTTGATTATTAAGGTAGAATATATGGATATATAAAATCATTTAAACAAATAAACATAAAATATACAATATGGAAATGTTTTAATAATAATTAAACAAACTGTGGAGAATAATATTATTATGCATAATTTACCATACCACGCCGCAATATCACGAAACTTCTCTGAGAAGGTTCAATTTAAATGTTTAAATTCCACATTTACACTAAAATCTTTTCTAGATTTGAAGATATTTTGGCGATTCATTCACTTAATATTTCATCACTAAAGTTAAAAACCAAGAGGTGAAAAAAACCCACTTTTCACTACATAATTAATACTAAGCTTTCAAACAAAATATATATAGCCCATAAAATAATAACATTCTCATGATTAATTGTTTGGTCAATTTAGGAGCGGGTACTTGTGAAATCTGTTTATCACATACCTATGTAATCTTACAATAGTAATACAACAAATTTCTGTTGAGGCTTTCTGTCGGTTTGTATCAAACATGTGTGATACAAGTGTTTTATCACCATGCTAGCCGGAACTACTTTTTATGGGAATCCCCTTGTCATGGCGAACTGAAAAGTTTCCGGTATTTGCAAAAAATATCAAAGTTTATAAAATCTTTGTATCGATCTCTACCAAATACGGAAGGAATGTGATAAAAGCAAGACCACACACTTGTGTTTTTCTAATGAATCAGAAAGCGCTAATTTATTGTGCGGACGTATATATTCACACTCTTGAATATATTCGTCCGTGCAATAAACTTGTGCTTTCTAATTCGTTAGAAAAACACAAGTGTGTGGTCTTGCATATGTACCAGATACTGCTAACAAATAAAAATAATGCTTAAAGAATAATACAACAATTGAGGACATAGTCTGTATCTGTATCAAATACAACAAGCTTGATATATCATCGAACATAGACGAATCTTCATGAGGACTGAAGTAGTCTCTGTCCCATCTGATTCTGTCCTTGGTACAAAACTTTGGACATGAGAAAATTATGGGTCAACAAGTATTCCAAAGCAAAAACCTGACAGCAATTTCCATATTCTGAATTCATATTGAATTCAAATTAACGTTTCTAATTTGCTGAAAAAAGACATCTTTATGGAAAGTATATTGTAGAATTAAGACTTTATCCTGGAAAATAGTGTGCTTCCACCTGGGATTGAACCCGTGACCCCTAGGTTCCTAGTTGGATTGTACCACTGAGCTAAAGGGAAATTAGACCTTAGAGCTCGAAGCTAGAAGGCGACCGTAATCCTACGTACTATTAAAATCTGTCACAACAAAAACTTTGTAAAGGTAAATCGTGAAATAATAAGTTGTTCCTGGTTAATATATGTACATTAATTTCATTTAAAGGCACTAGCAATGTAAGACACACTAATAAAATGTATTACCTGTAACTGAGCGAGGTCGGGTTATCTCAGTCGAGAGCTAAGATTCTGTAACATAATCCCAACTGAGGCATAAGGACAAATGTAGTCCTGAAATAAGTCCAGAGGGCCAACATAATCCTGAAATAAGTCCAGAGGGCCAACATTAACCTGAAATAAGTCCAGAGTGCCAACATAATCCTGAAATAAGTCCAGAGGGCCAACATAATCCTGAAATAAGTCGAGAGGGCCAACTTAATCCTGAAACAAGACCATAGGGCCAACATAATCCTGAAATAAGCCCTGAGGGCCAACATTATCCTGAAATAAGTCCAGAGGGCCAACATTATCCTTAAACAAGTCCAGAGGGCCAACTTAATCCTGAAACAAGACCATAGGGCCAACATAATCCTGAAATACATTGTAAGTCCAGACGGCCAACATTATCCTGAAATAAGCCCTGAGGGCCAACATAGTCCTGAAATAAGTCCCGAGGTCAAAAACATTCAGCTTATTCAATTCTGATTCATTTAACAAGAGATCCCAGAGGTGCCCACCATTGTACCATCTTCGTTAGTTCTATGTCAGTTTGATCAGTTTGCCTGTCCGCCATCTTAATCAGTCTTTTGATCAACCTCAGAAGTTAACATGCACATACAACTCAGGACCAAGTCTTCCAAAACATTCTGAGAAATACTGATAACAAACTTAAACTGTAGCAAGATGGCCACCTGTTTGCATCTTGGTTTTCAGATCAGTCCAAAAATTAAGAACCAAGAGGAACCCTTATGTGAAATTTGAAAAAGATCCCTCCAATGCTTTTTGAGCAATAGGGCTAAAAATCTGTTACTCCCAAGTTCAATATGACCACCTGCCATCCATCTTGGTTTTCCAATACAGGTAAAGCTTACCAATAATGTTTACATTTGGACATGATTGAAGGTCTGATTATACAGGTTTCACAATAACACAGGTTAAGCTTACAATTAACTGTTTACATTTGAACATGATTGAACGTCTGATTAAACAGGTTTCACAATAACACAGGTTAAGCTTTCAATTAATTGTTTACATTTGAACATGATTGATGGTTTTCTGTTTACATGGTACAACATTTCTGTATCAATGTATAAAATATACAATAAACAATTTGTTTTCGATGGAATGTAATTATCAAGTCACTGTATAATATTTTCTATCAAAATTCAATTGATTATTTGAATTATGTATATAAATATAATTATATATATTATTCCAGTTATTTTACAAATAATTATGAAAGCTATATATGATATGCAAATTTTGTGCATTCAAATGATAGAATCTGAGAGTTCAGATTTATCTAAAATTTATATACATTTAAAATCACTTTCCTTTTGAATTTAAAAACAAAAAGGTATGCTATAAAGACATGTTCGTATAGATTTTTGACTTTCATCATAAAAATCGTGTTTCTTCAAATGATCTTTAGAAGTTGAAAACATGTTATTATTACATGACTGATTGTATTATTATTTCTAAAAATAAAATACATAAAAATGATACATTTTAATTCAGATTATTGTTAAATTTCATATTCAAAATCAGGACATCAGCATATAAATTTATTCAGATGATTTGAATTAATTAACTTGATTACATAAGTCAAACTATAGAAGTCAAATGTTCAAATTAATTTCTTCTGAAAATAAAGTTCAGAAATATTATGACACTGTGTTTTTGTGTATATTATCTGATTGTATGGTTTTGAATATCATACACATGTTTATTTTGCTTACAATTTTAATGATTTCAAAAATATCTGTACAATGAAATTGAAGATTGACCTTAATTTGTTACATAATACAGGCTAAAACTCAGATGGAAATTGTCTTGATTTTCTCTTATAACGAAAGTGAATCAGGAGGAAAAGCTTGAACATCTGATAACACGGTTCTTCAGGAGCGGTATGAGGATTTTTTCCAGACCAATCATCGGAGCCTCTACTGCCATAGATACGATGTATGCAGCAGCGTAGGACAGAACCAAAATACCGATGAAATAGCAGATCTGGAAATACAAGAAATATATTCACTTTAGTAGCAGTTATACACATATACAGTAAAACATTATTATAATGTTCCTAACCACGGATAATAATTTGTGAACCGCTTTGAGACGACCTACAAACTAGGTTGTGATAAAGTGGTATATAAGAACCTCAAATTATTGACATTGGTCACCTTGTGATTACTTACGGCCAAAATGTTAAAATTTTCCCTTTTCCTTATCAATATCTTTGTATTTCTCTCTCCATGTGTTACCAAACCCCTTTATAATAGCGATATTTCACCAGACATATGGCGGCAATATACCTTGTTATACACTGACCTTGTGATACTGCCATCATTGGTGAGAATTGGCAGTATAATGAGTGGTGGTTACATACTTGGTGGGATACATACAGAAGAAGTATTCAGAAATAAAATAGGATATTTATCTACAACAGTGGATACCAAGGTTACATTTTAAAACGATTTACATTCTGTAACGTGCGAATAGCAACCCATTCATGCCAACTACTGACCACACTCGACATTGCTGAACAAGTGAGCGGGTCCGCGGGTAATACCGCATCACTGGAAGAGCTAGCTTGCCAGTAAGGCAGTATTTCCCCTCATATACCTTAGATGCCCCCCCCCCAGAGACTTGGCCTGGGGAATCTCGTAGGTCCTCTCTGTGTATCAATGCACCTTCCCTAACCACCGGGAACTAACCTTACACGATCACAGAGTCATTAGTTGCCACCAAATGTAACATGCGTGCGGTCACCCATCCAGCTACTAACCACACTCGACATTGCTGAACTAGTGAGCGGGTCTGCGGGTAATACCACATCACTGGAAGAGCTAGCTTGCCAATAAGGCAGTATTTCCCCTCATATACCTTAGATGCCCCCCCCAGAGACTTGGCCTGGGGAATCTCGTAGGTCCTCTCTGTGTATCAATGCACCTTCCCTAACCACCGGGAACTGGCCTTACACGATCACAGAGTCA
>NW_018408803.1:71911-165453 GCF_002113885.1 Mizuhopecten yessoensis | reverse complement strand
GGTTAGCTGGTACAATTTTGAATTCCCATCATCTAAGGATGCTTCCAACCAAATATGATTGATATCCTTGTCTTAGTTTCAGAAAAGAAGTCGCTTAAATTAATATGGCCAAACTACCCCCTTTAGACCCTGCTCCTTTGAATGTGCATCCATCATCAGAAGTCAGAAGTTTGCCAGCATCCCTTTGTTGTATAATCAAACATAATGGATCCAAAATATGTTCCATGTTTCTAGATGCTGAAGGAAACAAATAATGGCTGTTATCAAATAGTTGTCGCCCTGAAGCGTGAAGGGCACCATATTTGAAACAGATATCAATCCCCCAAGCCTTTTTTCATTACGTATATGCTAATTTATGTGCAGTCAGAGATTACTAAGCTGAAGAAGAGAGAAATGTAAATATGTTACATGTATATCATATAAACCCTTATCGCTGACCCTGTAGATAACATCACCTGCTGTGGCCATGCAGGTACACAGCTCATACACAACCTACTATCTGATCATAAATGGCCCATTTTGTGGTCGTGTGAACATGTGATCTAGTAAACTTTAGATCTACTCACCGAAATATTAATCTACAATTGACAGAAATCTTGTGATATATGTTGCGGGGTACATATACTGCTTGGATGGACTTTCTTGTATCTAAACCGTTGTTGTGTGCTGTGTTTTTGACAACCTGACATTGAATCACAAGGTGAGTGACTATTTCTGTGACATTTAAAAATATATTCTACAGCATAACTACCAACACAGGAAATGTGGAACCAATACTGCGAAAACAGGACTAAGTTAATACACCTGGTTTAGTGAAACCTCAATCTGTGACCGATTAAATCAATATTAGGAAAGATAAAGTAAACAAAAAACATTCTGCTCTTTTTCAAAATGGCCACATCGTTGTACAAAGGTCAAATTCCTTCCCGCACCAAGGGTCAAACTACCTGTTTTCACCACAAGGGGAGACAACTTGACATTTACTGCGAAGAATGTCAAGAACTAGCCTGTACCAAGTGCCTGTCTACTGTACATAAGAAACATCCTTTGTGTGACCTTAGTGAAATTAATCTCCAAAAGAAACAAGACATTCAAACTTTTATAAACAAAACTGAGAAAGCTGACATGGTACAAATTGACAAGTTCATCACTGCTACTGATGAACATCTTAAGGACAACGCCAGCAACTTTGAAAAACTTTCGCACCAGTTAAAGACACAAACCAACAAATTAAAACATGACCTTGACCTGTTTACAACACAGACTCTGTCTCTCTATCAACAAATGGACGAGGATAACACCAAGCTACTACAAACGTACAAACAGGACCTAGAAATGTACAGCACTCAGCTAAAACAACAAGTACAGGAATGTAAGATAGCACTTCAGCGCGGCTCTGACATACAAATCTACGACACAGGATGTGAGGTTCAATTTACTGTCCCACTCCCTGTAAAACCTACCTTGAGTACCGCTAGCTTCATTTCGAACCAAAATCATCAGGCTTACCTGGAACAAGCTTTGGGAATACTTAACATCTCAGGTCAAGGTCATGGTCAAGCCTTGCTAGATCATCATTTTTCTGTTGGGTCATCTGCTGGACAAGGACCACTCTCAACACAACATCAGCAACATCAGTCTAACCTTAAGGTTAGGGCATCCTCTACTCAACAGAAGTCTGAACCAAAAGAAAAGACACCATCTACTCAACAGAGATCAGAAAGAAGAAAGGACGTGACCAGTCCAGTGTATACCCTGTTGGCTCAGACCAAGGTGTTGGGGGAGTGGGAGTCTCCATGGCATATCACTTCTGTATGTCCCATCACTGATGGTCAGGTGTGGACCAGTTACTTTTGCAGTAACACCTTAACTCTCCTGGACAGGAAGGGCAAAGTAATACAGGAGGTTACACACAATACTAGGATCATAGACATAAGTCTGTCACCCAAAACCAACACACTGTGGGTCTGTGACAAGGAAAACAACATCACAGAGCTTGTGTCAGGACGACTAGTACACAGATTCAGTACCAGACAGACACCACAGTGTATCTGTATTACAGCTAGTAACCATGTCCTTGTAGGGATGGTCAAATATATCTCAAAATTTACCACTAAAGGTACATTGGTACATACTACATTGTCTGCGGGGACTAGGAAAGCATTAGTTTGTAGACCATACAGGATCTCAGAGTGTCCTGTCACTCACAATGTGGCAGTGACTGACAAGGATAGTAAAGATGATGGTGGTGAAGGGAAACCACATGTTGTTGTCATGGACACAGATTTCAAGGAACTATTTGTATATGATGGTGAAGTCCCACATACATATCAACCAACATCACAGTCAGGAGGTGAACCATTTTCCCCCCGGGGTGTGGTGTATGACAGTGTCGGTAATCTAGTCATAGTGGACAGTAACAACAACCGTATCCTACTCATCAGTGGGCGTGGTGAGTTTCTCAGGTTCATACAGACAGGTGACAACCCGCCTCAGGCTGTTGGTGTAGACAGGGAGGATGTCATGTGGGCAGCGTTTGGGTTTAACAATGTCAAAATCCTACAGTACAGTAGTGTGTGAACTGGACAAACTACTATGTGTTGATCTAGTAACCATGACAACCAACACTGATAAGGATAGAAATTGTCTACAACAATTTTAACAAGATTGTAATGTACAGACCTGAAAAGTTTTTAAAAAGCAAAGATATTTAATATACACCAACTGGTATATCAATTATACAAAGCAACCACTATACTCATTAAAAGTTAATCTCAACTGAATAAAAAAACAAGCACTGTTTGACAATAGTGTTTAAATTAATTGGAAAAGCTACTCAGCCTCAAATGATATTTTTAAAGACCATATTCTTTAAAGTTAAGTCTGTTTAAGCTGAAGTACATATATTTAGAAAAAAATGGTGTTGTAACTGTAAAAAATGTCGGAGTGTTGATAAAAATTCTTTAAAATCTTAAAATGTTGGTGTTTATTATTGAATTGATGCTCACAAAGTCGCCACACCTCACCCCTGGGCTAATTCGCCCGTTATCTATGCTTGGTTTAATGTCTCATGACCGCAGGTGATATGTCACGATGGGTGGGAATTTTAGTGAACGTTGGCCACATAATTAGACCGCTAACGACCATTGTAACGTGCGGGCCATCACCCATCCAACTACTGACCATGCTCGAGGTTGCTGAACTAGTGAGCAGGTCCCCCCGTTATACAGCATCATTTGAAAAGATAGCTTGCCAGTTAGGCAGTATTTCCCCCTCAAATTCCTTAACTGTTAAACTATCCCCTTTAACTTACTGAACATGCTTGATGTTGCTGAATTAGTGAGCGGGTCCCCAAGTTATACCGCATCACTGGAAATGCTAGCTTTCCAGCAAGACTTCCCCCTCAAATTCCTAAGCTGTAACCCCGTTTATAACAGGTGGTCGCTGAGACCGTTTTGACTAAGTAGAAGATATTTATATTTATATTTCCGTAATGAGAATTCGCAAAAACATAAGTTATGTCTTTTCCAACTTTCAAATTTCCCACTTATTACCGTCAGGTCAGGTCAATATCTAGAACGGCAAATATAACAGCTGACGTCACGTGCTATTTACCAAACAAAATTGAAAAGGCTCCGCAACTTTCGTTAATAATTCATTTGCTTTTAATTTATATACATATCATATTCTCAATTCATAAAATAGTAACAAATAACATTTTATAAGTAACTAATCAAGTCAGTAATCAAGTGTCGTAAAACATTTTCCGATTTTATTGCGACCTATATCCGGCGCACGAACTCAACGGAAGTCCGCAGTAATCAGGTCAGAGTTATAGTTGCAGTCCGGCATATGCATGTTGATGTTGATCGTGCAACCAGAGAAGGTTGAATTGGTGAAAAATCCAGGCGTAAAATTGTTTGTTGATCTCACAGACACTTGAGACAGGCAGAGCTGGTGTTCGGGATCAAGGCAGAAGATACCGATAAGTTTGGTAATGACACGGTTAAGTCGGTCGGGGGTGCAAAGACCAACTTCAGTTATAGTCTCATAAGATGAAGCTGCTATTGGCAGTACTTAAGTAGTAATATAGAAGGGCTTTGCCACACCAAATGTAAATAACTAAACATCAATAAAGACATTCACGTAAGCCTTACCATGTTGACATCAGAGATGAAGTACGAGGACGGCTGGTTGAAGATATACTCCATCACAATAGGATGTATCAGATAGGCGCAGTACGTCAGACGTCCCAGAGGAGCCCACGCGCTCCACGACAGGAGAGAGTTTACCAGACCTACAAGTTAATTGACAAAGGTATGAAAATCGAAACAAGTTTTCCCAGTTTTATATACATTAATAAACTTCAGGAAAAGAGCAATGATTATTTTATATAACTCGGAACTTACCCTGGTCCACAGATTTCATATTGATGCTTGCTTTTTCATTTTTACTTTAATGATTTTTGAACAGCTAGAAGTCATACCCGAATGGTGTCCAAAGACAATGTAGCTACTCAGGATACACTTAAAAATAGCACCAAACTTAATGGATAATCTGAACCAAAAAAATATCTAGTTTGACTTTTCCAAATTGGTAATGTGATCCTTAAAGTGAATTGAGTTGGCTCTCATCATTTTATTTCAGACCATTATATATATATATTTCTGCTGGTATTAGACAAACCATAAATCCAGTAATCGAAAAACATTCTAAAACCAACTATGGGCTTCAATTTTTCATGCAGAAGAAATAACAATTTCCCTTAAAATGCTTCTCAAAGCTTAAGAATGAACCAGTTTTCAACGAACCATTTCCTTAATTTGATCATTCCCCTCTTACTTTGAGATTTATTTTCTGTTCATTTATGGATCCCCGTACCACTACGTTATAAAAATGTAATTAAGTATTCGTAACTGTTTTTCAGCAGGACTATAGCTTTGATAAATCATTTCTGAAAAAAACCCATACCAAGCAGGACTTGTGGAAAAAAAGCCGCAAGACTAGACCAGGGTTCGGACACAAGACTTTAGATTGTTATACTAACACTCTAACTGACCTCATACCTTTTCACGTCCGATCGGAGAATCAAACCCCCACCAGGTGGCCAGGGTTCGATTCCAAGATCGGAAGTGAAAAGGTATGAGGTCACCTGCCCGACCACATGGGTTTTCTCCTGGTACTCAGGTTTCCACCCACATTAACCCTTTCACCCCTATGTAATTTTAGTAGACTCTACCATGCATTGATATGGATGAGCCCATTATGGTATACAGTGGTGAAAGGGTTAAGACCCCTGCACACTAACATCCGGGCCAAAAAGAGTTATTAATATAGGTTATATAACCTGTTGTAAAATAAATAAAGTTTATAACTGACTGAGCTAGCTTGTCAATGGAAATATCCTGGCCCAAAATAACTGTGATGCAGTTATATCCGAATGTTACATAAAGGGAGATAACTGTATATATACGAAAACTTTAAAGCTTTGTCTATTAGTACAACCATCACTAATTTTATCAAAGTGTAACTAAACACAGTAGGAAAGAAATGATTAAATAAATCTAATTCTTCTTAAAAAAATATTCATTTAAACTTTATGAAAAGATTATCCTTTAACCTTTTTAACAACCCTTTCCCTCAGAAAATTACAGCTTCCCTCCTATCCAACTACCATTTTTTCTTTTTTTTCTCACAGAATGTAAACCTTTGATTTATCTTATATAACCTTATTTTACATTGGTATTCTATTGACATCATAAGTTATGCAAACATAGTGTAGTTTAAAGACATTGTCTATTATTGGGGTTTCATTTTGTTTGGAATTCAACCCCCATATCCCTTAATATCCCAATTAATTGTCAGGAGAAAGGTTTTCAATCCCAGTTTACAGGGATTTATCGGTGAACGAGTTAATGGTGGAAATGGAATGTGTCAGAGTTTTCACGATAATTGAAGTTATTACGAAGTATAAAGTTAATCTATCGTAAATTACTCGTGATATATTGAGTGGACACTGTTTCAGCAATCGATTAAAGGGGCATAACCCAGTAAATTACAGCCGATAATGGTGGTTATCTTACTTGTCCGAGCCACTCTTGGTAGTAAACCTTCCTATGACGTTTATAATTAATCTGTTGAAAATTATTTGAGATATCGAGTGGACACCGTGCCCACCGACTGACCCACTAGCTCATGTGATAACATAATATGTCTGGTATCTCGACGGGCGTATAAAAAAGCAAATTCCCTGAAAACTTAGAGTGGCGTTACAACTACATTAAGAGGAGGGGTCCAATCTTTCTATGTAAGGGAGATAACCTGAGTTACAATCTTACCTCCATATCCAGTAGCACAGGCAAATACAACCCAGGCCAGGGCGAGACTCCACGCAACGCGATTGAAGGCCAAGTAAATCACACTTGTTGCCAATGATGCATTGTAACTATTGTGATAGTAGTCATAGAGACCATATACAACAGACAATCCTGTCGCTATGGCAACAGCCCATCCAAGCAAAACCTTCCCCTGTAATGAAGAAAAAATGAGAAATTATATGTTTATTATACACAGAGTCCTGATGATATGAAAATTGTGATGCTTTCAAATTCTTTTTCTGTAAAATAAACTGCATGATTTGTGTTGCTATCTCACAAACTTTAAATTAATTGATATCATTTAAATATTGATTTATACATGTATACATATCATTCAATTTTGTATAGACTTTGTGCATCAATAAAATTATTAATATGCTGAGTAAAACAAGGCAAACGAAGCTGACCATCCCAAATGTTTTCAAGACTTGCAGCAATCCTCAGTGTATTTACACCTAGCTCTGTTCCTCATTACCCACTATTATGTAAGGTAATGGAGCCAATGTCAGGTGTAGGTTTGTGGGTAGGTCATGATCAGTGGGGCACTTTACTTTGAGTAGGGATACCAAAAGGTATTGTAGGGATACTCATTGGTTAGATACATTGTGGGGATACTCATTGGTTAGATACATTGTGGGGATACTCATTGGTAAGATACATTTACTCATTGGCTAGATACATTTCGAGATGCTACATTGTAAGGGTAATTTTAGTGTTAAATACATACAAATATTTCCTGGATGCACATAACATAAAAATGAATGTAAAATGTGTCCATGAAAGGGTCTAGGCCTCGTGTTAACCCGAAATTTAATAATTATTTTGCAAAATTTGTGGACATTTTCATGAATTTGGTTAAAAAGTCTATGCAACAAACATTATAATAACAACATGTAAAGAAAATGGATTTCATCACAATATACTCAAATAATTTAATCTTGCTTGTAACAAGCATTTTCATTGGCTTAAAAAATTATGTTATCAGCCCATAACGTAAAACAATTACATCGCTGTTTGTAACTTCACTTTTGATTGGCTGATACAGCAGCGCAATAGTTTCTAAGAGAAAAGAGTCCATCAATAAAAGTGGATTTCCACCGGGATTGTGTAAAGTAGATTAAATTATAAGGATTAATTAGAGTACACTCCGTTTTTTTGTGTTATAGCTCCATAACATGAAAAATATATTCAAGTTAATCCTTAAGTATCACCAATAATTGTCCTAATGAAGCCTCAATTTTAGAGGTGAAACTAGTCAACCAAATTAACTTTAAAAACCACTTATTGGTGACCCTCGAGTATGTTGTGATGAAATCCATTTTACATCCCCACAATGTATCGTACCCAGTAGTGTCCCACTATGTTACTTATCCTGTAGTGTCGTTAACAATGTATCAAATATACATAGCTTACCTTAGACATCCTCACTCTGCAGTCTGTCCTGTGTAGAACGTAGCCGAGGAGCATTCCCACGATGTAGGGAGCGATACGTGTGTACATCTTGTTGTAAAGCGGGGCGTGCTGGCCATAATAGTTATCTGTGTGCTTTGTCACTGTTTGGCTGAAATCATCAAGTTAGATTATTAAGGATAGTGAGCAGTTGATCCTGACTGTGAATTTGTTTTGTAACTTCTTGCACAAGTAAATGCTAAGTTTGATTTCAACACAAACAGGAACTGGAAACTTATTTTTCAAAGCTTTGTAAAACCTCTGTTCCTTTCTCAAACAAAGAGTGTAATATCTTCTATTTTACACTCTTGTCTTGACAAAGGAACCAGACGTTCTAGAAAACTCACAAAATAAACTTTTATTTCCTGCTTGTGTTCAAAACAAACATAGCATTTATTATTCTTACCCAAGTGATGAATATCATTCCAAAAATCCTTTCCAAAAGATTTGATTTTCTACAGTACCCAGTACTTGTGGAACACAATTGCAACATACCAGTCAATAATTTGTACGTACATGGACTTGGTTGATTACAATTGATAGTTTATTGGTAGATATAAAATACTTACCAAAAAATACCAATTTGAAAGTTACTTTTAAAAATGTTCCTGGATATATTCTTGAAAGAGTGAATATTTATTGGTTTCCGATTGAATGTCATCTTTATTTCGTTAGTATGGCTGAATGCCGATATTTTTTCACAAGAATTGAGTAAAAATAGTGGTAAATACTAATTGCCATACAAGTAAAATATGTACATGGTACGGTAACAGCAAAATCATTACATTTGCTATTTATCACTATTTTAAAACAACCTGCATTGACAAAAATGTACTGCATCATAACAGTTGGGGATTTGATACTGTAACCCTTGGTGCCATAATTATTCTGAAAATGGCATGTGTGACAACAACCTGTGCTCACTTCGGAATGAGCTACTCAACACAATCATAATATTTTCCGCTATTATTCGGTAAGATTTACATACAAAATGTTATAAATTGTGTAGGTAAATAAACGTCTTAGTTTATGAAGTAAAAGTGTACTAAAACAACCACTAATTCTATTCTGGAGTCATCTGTATCTAAATCGAAAAAATCAATGAAGTTAATAGAAAGAACCTTTCTGATTGGTCAATACCAAAAGATATTTTCTCACACTGTGACAAATATCAATTGTGATGTCTGTCACAGTGTGAAAGATATCAGTTTTATTAAGTTGATAAAATTTAACATCTTACGGATAAAAATGTAATACAAGAGGCCAAAGAGGGCCTGTCATCGCTCACCTGAATATTTAAGCAGTCATAGCAAAATATTCTCATTAAATATTATATTGCACTAGAAATATTTCCCTCATGAACTTTGTTGGCTCCATCTGTTGAAACTACCAGCAAAATATTAATATAAGATTCTATGCTTTTTTCTTCTTCTTCAGAAGTTGCTTGACATATTTTTACCTGTGACCTTGTAAGTAGGTCAATGTCATTTTCCTTCTCAAATTAGTTAGCCCTATTCCAAAATGCTACAAGCCGAATCTTGTGAATCCATTTCTTTCAGTTCTTGAGAACAAATCCTTTAAAATGTTGTTGACCTCTGTGACCTCTTAAGTAGGTTGAGGTCATTTTCATTCGCAAACTTCGATGAGCTCTATCCCGGGAAGTCACCAGCCAAATATTATAATTTCATGAATTTTAATTCTTCAGAAGTAGTTTGAACGTTTGACATATTTGAACGCTGTGACCTTGAAAGCAAGTCAAGGTTATTTGCATTCGCAAACTTTGTTTGGCTCTTTCCCAGGAAATAACCAGCCAAATATTAAGGTTCTATACCTTCCACTTCTTCAGAAGAAGTTGTTCTAAGCGTTAGACATATCTGACTCCTGTGACCTTGAATGTAGGTCAAGGTCATTTTCATTTGCAAACTTTGTTGGGCTCTTTCACTGAAAGCTACAAGCCAACTATTTAGGTTCTATAACTTTCAGTTCTTCATGAGAAGATGTTTTAAGCATTAGACATATCTGACTCCTGTGACTTTGAAAGTAGGTCAAGGTCATTTTCGTTTTTCAAACTTTGTCAGCTCTTTCCCAGGAAGCCACCAGCCAAATATAAAGATTCTATACCTTTTAGTTCTTCAGAAGAAATCGTTTGAAGCATTTGACATATTTGACTGCTGTGACCTTGAAAATAGGTCAAACTAATTTTCATTCTCAAACTTCGTTGGGCTTTATCCCAGGAAGCCACCAGCGAAATATAAAGATTCTATACCTTTCAGTTCTTCAGAAGAAGTCGTTTGAAGTGTTAGACACATTTGACCCCTGTGACCTTAAAAGTAGGTCAAGGTTATTTTCGTTCTCAAATTTTGTTGGGCTCCATCCCAGGAAGCCACCAACAAAATATGGAGATTCTATACCTTTTCGTTCTTCAGAAGAAGTCGGTTTTAGCATTTGACATATTTGACTGCTGTGACCTTGAAAGTAGGTCAAGGTCATTTTCGTTCTCAAACTTTGTTGGGCTCCGTCCCAGGAAGCCATCAGCCAAATAGGAATATTCTATACCTTTTTGTTTTTCAGAAGAAGTCGTTTGAAGTTTTTAACATATTTGACCCCTGTGACCTTGTAAGTAGGTCAAGGTCATTTTCGTTCCCAAACTTTGTCAAGCTCCTACCAACAAAGTTTTCAGCCCAATATCATGACTCTAAGCCTGTCCGTTCTTCAGAAAAGTTGTTTAAAGGAAAAGTTGACGGACGAGGATGGCTGGCCGATGGCCGGCCGACGGATGCCGCACCATGACATAAGCTCACCTGCCCTTCGGGCAGGTCAACTAAAAAGTGTTTATGTAATAATTCTTATAACTTAAAGCAAGGACATTGACTCCACATACAGATGACATCTCTTTCCGTCAAGTCACTAACCCTTTCATCACTGTAGACCATAATGGACTCATCCCAATAAATGCATGGTATAGTCCACTAAAGTTACATAGGGGTGAAAAGGTTAAATACACAGATCAAGCAGGAAGTTATAAAGTAAATAAGGATGTAATAACAAAACACTTACACTGGCACATGCATTCCAAATTCGAAAGCAGTCATCGCACGGATGAATATACAAGCTCCTATCAGAAATCCACACACCACAAAGCCAATTTTCCGATACCTGGAGGAAAAAAAACAAAGAATATTGTTAATACATTGCTTCCTTGTATGAAAATGATACAAAACAGGAAATTAGCATGCCAAAAAGGCCAGCAAAAGTGACATTTGTAATATTGGTTAACTTATTCACAAACTTCAAATAAGTAAGAAAATTAACCCTCTTCTACACTAAATGGCTATAAATATGTATAAGCAAGCGATTCGGATTGATATGTCTCGCCTGTGCCTCGCTTTAACCATTAAAGCATATTTTGTGAAATAAATTCAATGTAGACGGCATTTGAAATGATATGTCTCGTGCCTGACTGGTCCAAGTTTGGTTGGTCTAGCACTTATAGTTTCAGAGAAACTAACTTAAACGCAAAAGCTCAATGTTGATGGAGATGATGACAAAGTCAATGGACCATGAAAGGTAGGCCACATCCAGCATTTGGTGGATGGGTTGAGATGTACTCCCTAAGATGCATCTATGGTTAATGTTTGGCCTAGGACTTATACTTTCAGTGAAACTCATACCCGCTAAATGACCCGCATCTTGCGGGTTACACCCGCAAAATGAACCTATCACCCGCGACCAACTCATGACCCGTGCGTGTCATACAAATCTCCCGCATTCCGTCCACATGACCTGGAATCACCCGCCTCTGCGCTCGTATTAGTATCTCCCTATTTCCGGAAGTGCTCCATTCATGTGTCTCGGAGGTTTAGCATTCAGGTATAGGTATAGTCCGTACACAATTCGAAATGTTTTCACAATGGCGGTCTCTCTTTCGTGGAAGCCAGGCAAATTTGAACGGTGAGTACTGTTTACTACAGTATTACAACAGTGCATGGAATCCCGTTAGTACTTTAATCGGGTCAATGCAATTTGCAAAGGGGCACACTGTCGGATTGACCAACAGTGTTACCGCATACCTCATAGCTGATATTGGGCCCTGTCACGGGGAGACTATTTTCATACTTATCAAGGCACAGGGTGACTGTGCCTATTGTGTGGATTATATCCATAGCCGTGGTGTTCCTTGGGGAGATAAGCCCAGCAAGACTAGAAGCTGTGGTTATTGAGGCCTAAATCAAACACTGGCCTCCACCACTAACCTCATCTCCAAATGGGTACGGTAGGACTGTACTTCACATATTGTTACTGTGGTTATAAATGCAAAGTCGTTATTTAGTAGCTTAAATTCTGAGCACATTACTGTCTCAACGGCAGATCATGATTATTTTAATTTACCAAAATCTGCATGATAATGCTTTCCGATATCGATCGCGAGATTGCTTTGAAATTTGTTGCAGTCATACAAATTTGAGTGTACCAAGATATTATTATACCAATATTATAAATACAGGTCTGTTTTTAACATTAAATGCATATTTTATTTTTTCCAGTTTCCAACCTGCAGGCAGTCAGATTCCCAATGTAGTACATAAAGATGAGGGAGAGAAATAGATAGAGGAGCCTCTAGATGAGTTCATGCTCCCAGTATGCATCAATGATGAAAGATGCCAAGTTTTCTACAATTAACTCAAACTACCTGTACGTACAGGGAAATAAGTATTTTGAAAAAAGAGAATGTAATAAAACAAAATGTGTGAAAAAATTTGTTTTATTTATTTTAAAAAAAAAGTCCTAAATCCTACCAGAAACCACAACATATATGTTATGCCGTGACGGCACGAAAATTATGTGATTAATTCTGACGTTATTTTTTGTCGCGCGTTATCACCCCCCACAGAATTTCCCAATGGGGTCATGACCCCCATTGGGAGATTCAGGGGTTAGCAGGTCTAGAAACTATTAACTTAAACGCAAAAACTTTACGCTGAACCTGCCGCTGCCAGAAAAGCAACACCTAATTTGTCTCGCTTACACTTCTTCATCGCGGCGAGACAAAAGCTATTATCTAAACTCAATAAGGGCAGTCTTGGACAGGAATTGTAAACTGGTCCTAGAAAAGACTAATTAATACAACAACGAAAACTGTCGAAAAATGTTTCAAGTTTAAAAAGACATTGTTTTCAACTGCTAAAGAAAATTTAGATTTTGATAAAGTTTGTTTTAATTCTGAAAGCTACGATACAGTGTATCGTAGGGAGTATCAACATCTAATACCTTGGCTGAAGGATCTATTATACAGCGACAAGAAATCGTGAATCCAAACACGGACATACAGGAGAATGAGAGGAGATATAATTAACGTCTATAAAATTATGAACAATTTTCATGACAACAAAGATAATGCTGGCAACTTTGATTACGATTCAATATCCAGAACAAGAGGACATACACAAAGATTACATAAAGAAAGAAAAATCAATGTAAGTTAGATATAAGGAAACATTCATTTAGCTACAGAACTGTTGATGTATGGATCTGAACAGTCTTCCCGAGGCGGTCATACAGGCTACAACAATTAGGGGCTTTTATAATTAGTTTGGACAATCATTAGAAACATCTTGAACTGAAATTTTATCACCTAGCTAGCTACAAAACTAACAACAGAAGTGACTTTTCAATTTTTAATTTAGATTGTTAATTTATATGATATAGACATAGAGGCAAGTACTTGCCTGAATCCATCATGTATCCCATTAAATCCTACTTAATCTGTCGATACATCTAGGATGTAATAATAGAGTATAGATGGATTGACAGACAAGGCCAGTGTCTGTGGTAAAAGTCTAAAATAAACAAATTACATGTTTTATGACTGCTTTGGTTTGGTTTGTTTGTGTTTTACGTCTTATTAACAGCTATGGTCATTTAAGGAAATGCCAGGTTTTGGTGGGGGAGGAAAGCCAGATCTCTCGGAGAATAACCACCGACCTCCAGCCAGTACCTGGCGACTACCCAACGTAGGTCTCGAACCCGCGACCCAGTGGTGGAGGGCTAGTGGTAGCAGAATGTCAGACGCCTTAACCACTTGGCCACTGCGGCCCCGCAACCCAATGGTGGAGAGTGCGGCCCCGCGACCCAGTGGTGGAGAGCTAGTTGTAGCAGAATGTAAGACGCCTTAACCATTTGGCCACCGCGGCCCCCTTTTTATGACAGAAATCTTCTCTCATTCTTGATTGCTAAAACAGAATAATAATCCATCATTTCAGGATAAAACAATATATTACTGCTCTTATTATTTCATCATTTCATTTTTTCCCCTATGGAAATAAAATGTTGCTCATAGTATAGAATCATAGACAAGGAACATTCTGAGTCGCTATTACAAAATAAATTCTGACCAATCATACTCACCGATACAACAGTATGAGGATGAAGGGACTGATGATGTAAAACTGCATATCATTGGCTAAATACCAGGACCATCCCATACACTGGATAAAGATAAAAGAGACCGATCATCATCAACAAGATTCACAAGAGTTCAGATATAAGTACTAAAGTTTAATATTTGCACATCAGAAAAATAATGTACATATCAACTTGTCACAACACGTCCAGACCAGTATTACTCATCTCTTTATCAAGCGAAGCCTGACTGAGCTAAATCTTTGATACAGGTAAACTACCAAAGGGATAGAAAGTAAAACTGTTAATCACAACACATGATAAACGTAGGAGAGAGCTTTCAATGGCTACTGAAAATCTTGGTCAGTGGATTTGAGATAGAATATTGTATAGCGGTTATATTTCGCGGGAGTTTTAATTTCGCTATATTCGTGCTTTGACTAATATCAGCAAATTCTAGACACCAGCAAAATTATCAAAAATAATAACCACTTTAACCGACCTTATAACAACATGTTGAAAATACTTATAACCCAACGCTGTCATGTAAGCTTAAATAAACTAAAATAAGACTATCACCGGACAGCTGCTTGGGCAGTCCATGTAAAAACAACACTCACATATAAGTGGCCACAGCATATCTATGTGAACAGTAGGTGATTCATTGATTACTGTTTACTCCTGCAAAGGTACATACACATTTGATTTACTTTTGAGTGAAGTAACTGGGGAGGATCAGTGTCTTCAAACAGTTTAATTACCTGCATTTCAAGGTTTAACCCTTAAATGATCACACTCAAAGTACTTTGCACGACACATGGAATTTGGGTGCACAGCGAAATATGTACTGAATACGAAACCGCGAAATAATGAGCCCGCAAATTTAAAGCATTATATACAGTATCACTTTTCTTGTTTGTGTTAGGTTTTCATTTAGAGTTTTTACACAAAACAACATGAGAAGATTGTGATAGACTAACTACAGTACAGTTAAAATGATGACATCTAAATCTGATGTTGTATTCCATATCATAAGATGAATTACAAATGGTAAACATACATACGGACAGACGAACAGACTGCTGGACAGACACACAGACAGACACCCTAATTTCAGTTTACCATCATTTAATTTGTTGAAGAAAATCTATAACATATAAACCATCTTCAGCTCCGGCTGTATGCTCCCCAGGGAGTTGAGAAATGTACCGGCTGTATGCTCCCGAGGGAGTTGAGAAATGTACTGGCTAGTTGCAAAGGCCCTATAACCACGGATAATAATTTGTGAACCGCTTTGAGACGACCTACGAACTAGGTTGTGATAAAGCGGTATATAAGATCCTCCAACTATTATCATTATTATTATTATTCAAACAAGAGACCCAGAGGGCCTGTATCGCTCGCCTGTTTCTTTTGTTACGTGAAACTGACAAATAGGTAACTTCAGACCAATTTTGGTAACTAGAACACAAGACATTTTAACATCTATTGTTATATATATCATTGTTTGATATTTTAAATTTCAATTTTAAAGCTTTTAACCCAAGTTGACCTTTGACCCCTGACTAGCACTTAACGTTGACCTTTAACCTCATTACTGTAATAAAAAAAAGATTCACACATATGGTCTACATAACATATCCAAGTATCATGACTCTAGATCAAATGGTTTTTAGGATATTGTTGTTTGATGCTTTTAAATATTTGACCCTGTGACCCTGAAAGGAGGTTAAGATCATTTTAACTTTATAGCACTCTATTCCAGGTACCAACTGGCCAAATATAAGTCGTTAAAAAGAAAAAGTTGACGGTGACGGACGGATGATGGACAGACTGATGTCCGATGTCGCAGTACGGCATTAGCTCACATGGCCCTTTGGGCCAAGCGAGCTAAATGTTATCTGACAAAACCAGTTGTGACTCATGATCAATGAGCTATTTCCCAGAGCGAATTTCCCTGGTCAGCCCTGAAAGCTAGAGTATCTGACAGTAATTGATTGGTAAGCACTAGTTAGCTCCCCTTAGTTTTGTTTCAGGTACTGTATAGCATTAGCACATCTGGGTAAATGTACTATCGCTGACCAGGTAGCACAGTCGGCTAGAGTGACAGTATAAAGATCACAAGACATGGGTTCGAATCCTGGTCTGGCTCAGTTGCACATTTACATTTAGAATACTGTTGCTGATTATTTTTTATTTCTTTATTATTTTTTCATAAATCATGTACAAGGTATTCCAAATGCAACCAGAAGTGAAGTGGACAGTATTAAGAAGCACCTCAAGAAGCGACTAGATGCTTACAACAGTGTCACCTGCAATGAACCTATGAACCAAGGTATGTTTTTTAATAGAAACAATATACTCAAGCTAAGGTCATATTGGAAAAACATTTCACATGCATACAGCAATACTTCGTTTTAATGGTAGCATTTTTCCAGAAAAAAATTGGCGTTATGAAGGGGTTTCGCAATAGATTGAGGGAAATGTATAAAGGATTTATTATTAAAACAAGAAAACAGGACATTAAAAGTTCTGGAAGTAAGGAGTTGGCAAATTAAAGGAAGGGCATGCACATTATATCGAGGTTTTACTGTTTTTACATTTTTGGTAGCGATACATGAATTCCTAAAGAATTATACAGTGTTTACAAAACCGAATTCTCAGAGCACGCAAGCAGACAAACCTGTTGGTTAATGTCGCCACTGTACGGGTAGTAGTTGTTTATATAGAGGAGGTTCGCCCACCACGACTTGGAGCATTCGTTCATCATCGACTCCATTTGTGGGGAGGTCCGCCACACCATCACTGGCCCCCTCAGGGTGTAAAAGAACAGCACCCCCCACACCATGATACAGAAGGCATACACTGGTGTCAGTCTGAAAAACATACATCATAATACAAAATACAGAACACTAAAATTTCAAACTCTTTCAGTACATGTACACCTGATGCAAAATATGGCACCAACAAAACCATGACCCGTATTCATGAAACGTTCTTATGCTCAAGCATAGATTTTGTGCTCAAGTCTAATTTCTTGTTCCGTTTATAAAATAATTATAAAATCGGATATTGCCATTAATTTTGGAGACTTGAAGCCGAATACTGTTTTTTTTTGTTTACATTTGATTTTCACTCACGAAAATTTTGGTCTGAGTAAAGAATCAATACCCGGATCTCAAGTCCCTAGACCAATATATCATTCATCTATGAGAAAGTGTTTAAGTACTTTCATGTGATTCAACAGATAAAAAGAAAAACAATCACAGTTCTAAATCGACATGAGGGGGCTCATAGACTCCCGCACATCTATGACCAAGTATTGAACAAAGAGTAGCTGAATCGAGTCATTTGGGTACATATATAACAACTATTGTACATACGCTTACAGCGTAGCCGAATCAACATTGATTTGTGGACAACTTGTACACATTTTACACAGTTGTGTACATATGCTTCACTGGTCATTCGTCTGATGAAGGTGACAGAGTACATACCGTACTAGTCATCGAAATGTCACATAGAAACATTTATTGGTTGTGTAACAAGAAACTTTTCCTAATCCATACTCACCAACCTGAAGATTTTTTTTAAAAAAAAGCACTGAAAGAGTTAAAAGGTGCACGCATCGTTTATAACAAGTATCAAACTTTATAGCCCTTTTCCAAACCATGCTACATGAAAGAAATCAACCAAAATTTTAAAAAAATCCAAAACTCTATATCTGTCATGTTCAACTTTAGCATCAATATTGCTCCATAGTTCCTACCGCCAGAATCGATGGAAGTAGAACAACACCCAGTTAAAGCAGCCAGCGTTTTCACGTCTGTTCTTCAAAAACAAGTAGGTCACCAGCAGGCCACTGTAACAAGAACAAATACAGGAATGTAACAGGGGTAATTATTTTATCAACCCCGATTCACCCCTGAAATTTCATAATGGGCTATTCCAACCTTTGAATCGGATGAGTTCAAACGAGTCCTCAGGGGTGAATGAGTTAAAGCCTCCGCTGGGATTCAAACCTGGAACCTCAGTGGTTTACTAGTCCTAAGCTCTACAGAAAGAGCTACAGAGAAATACTTAGTAAGAAACGGTAAATATTCAACCAGGAAGACATAACCAACAACATGGCTATCAATACTAACAATTAATTATTTTGAACTTAAGGCTGAGAAAATATACAGGAATGCTATTAATTAACAAGCCAGGGAGTCACTTACAGATGATATTGGTGGTTGGGTCTAAAATATTTTTTAAAGTACAGGCTCCAATGAAATATGGTTGTAGGCCTGGGATGTTAGGATAAAAAAGCCCCCAACCCCACCACATACCTTGAAAACACATAATTATTTCTGGATTAAATTTCTGAGATAAGTCCATTCACATTCAAACATGTTTTGATGACGTTAACCCTTTCATCCCTATGTCACTTAGGTAGACTCTACCATGTACGGATGGGGATGAGTCCATTGTGGTCTACAGTGGTGAAAGGGTTAAAGAGTCAAAGGTTTTACATTGTGTAACGTCCTATTAACAGCCAAGGTCATTTAAGTGCCTCCATGTGTGTTGTGTATGTGTACATGTGCGTATGTGTGCAGGAGACAGGGTATGTTGGTGAACTTGCCTCCTTTTGATAGCGCGGATCTGATGCCCACTTTATAGTGTTGTCTCATTGAAATACCATGCTGATTGGGCACAAGTTCTTAATACTTACTAGGGCCTCTCTCAATACGTATTGTGACAGTCCTGAGTACTTTTGGTTTAGTTTGTTTGTTACATCCTATTTGTACTATGGTCCTTTAAATACGTGCCAGGTGTTGGTGGTGGAGGAAAGCCGGGGTTCCCCAAGAAAAACCACCAACCTACGGCCAGTACCTGGCGACTGCTCCGCTTAAGGTCTCGAACCCGCGACCCAGTGGTGGAGGGCTAGAGGTAGCAGAATGTCAGACTCCTTAACCACTTGGCCACCACGGCCCCTCCCCCGAGTACCAAACCTTGTTTGTATTTACCTCATAAAGAAGAAGGTATCCACGGATACCGTTCCATTGAGGATCGCCTGGAAGCTGAACCGCTGTATATACTTTCCTGCTTCTACAACATTATCTGGAACAAATACAAATATTGTTGATGAATGACAAAACTTCTATTTTAAGATGAAAAACACTGAGCTACATCAAAGTTGTCTGTTATTAAATGATGTAGCACCCCTCAGGCTGTAGAACAGTTTTCTGAAGAAAGGGGTTTCACGCCTGTTGGGCTAGCTACAGAACAGTTTTCTGAAGCTAAGGGTTTCACGCCTGTCAGGCTAGCTACAGAACAGTTTTCTGAAGCTAAGGGTTTCACACCTGTCGGGCTAGCTACAGAACAAGATTTAACCTAATAATACAGCAGACATCATTGAAGGTTGCCATTCATTTTATTCACCAACTGTACATGTCTCGCAATCCAAAGTACAGGATTGATACACGCCTCTCGCTCAAAGTTATTAAGGATGATCAATCTCATGCATTGCATACACTACAAAGGGTATCTATAGTTTAAACATATTTTATAATACAAAGATACAAAGGGTATCATTTCACCAGTTATAATTGTGGAGTACCACTTCAGAGCTGTTTTATTTGGAGTATTCTGTCTTCTATTTAGAAGATGAAACAATGGAACAGTAGTTTTTTGGCCTAGAGTTACTTCCCTTGTCTAGGTGTTAATCTGTCTTTTTGATGCTGCAAATATTTCTACTTCTTTGATCAAGACGTTAACAAATTATAGGATTGGCAGAAGATTGGTCCTAATTATAAGTTGGATCCTAGTACTTTCATGTTTTCTTCCCTTGTTAATTGTTTTTTTTAAACTAGAATGTTTTCAGGTCACAAGGGCCNCCCCCCCCACACACACACACACACACACACCCTAATAAGTATTTTTAGAAGCAGAAACCTTGATCTAGACCTTTTTTAAAGTTTTAAAACCACTATTCCACAACTATGTATATCACAATGTATAGGAATCCATGTCAAATATATTCCACTGAAGAGACTTTTATACTTTGAATATTCTCCCTTCAGCGCGCTGTAGAAGATAAAACAACCAAAAAGATTTTTTTCTGGCTTCGAGTAACTTCCCCTGTCTATAATTCTTTGTTGGCTTTGTGGCCCATAAATCAGAAACTCATTTGATGCTGTGTATTTATATATAATTCCTGGTGACCGCATTGGTAGACTGTAGTCTCTATATCTAAAAATCATGACTCCAGCAGTTTTTCTGGGTTTTTTTGTGTGTTTTTTTGTGTTTTTTTTCTATTTTCAAAAATTCTGAATATTAAACAATTATAACTCTGTAAAATGAACTGCAACATATAATTTTTATGCCATTTTGCCTTTGAATAAATCTTATACAATTATGAAAATAGTAAAAAGTGTAATATCAAAGTTTTACTTTCTACACAAACAATGTCCATATTAAACGTGTCGCAACAATTCAAGACCGACTGGTCCCTTTGTCTGCCTATGACTGAGTGAGCGATTTGATTTGTATTTTTTACTTGTAGATATTGTACAAGTGTGACAAAATTGTATATTTTTTATGTCACTCGACCCGAGAAATTCCGCCTATCGACAGAGAGCATATAAACACTGCATCAGATGGTAAAAGATGCAGTTTCACTAGACAACTAGACTCCTACTTGTACAGGTAAAGATGCAGTTTCACTAGACAACTAGACTCCTACCTGTACAGGTAAAGCTGCAGTTTCACTAGACAACTAGGCCCCTACCTGTACAGGTAAAGATGTAGGTTCACTAGACAACTAGACCCCTACCTGTACAGGTAAAGATGTAGGTTCACTAGACAACTAGACCCCTACCTGTACAGGTAAAGATGTAGTTTCACTAGCCAACTAGACTCCTACCTGTACAGGAAAAGATGTAGTTTCACTAGACAACTATAGACTCTTACCTGTACATTTATGTCACTCGACCCGAGAAATTCCGCCTATCGACAGAGAGCATATAAACACTGCATCAGATGGTAAAAGATGCAGTTTCACTAGACAACTAGACTCCTACTTGTACAGGTAAAGATGCAGTTTCACTAGACAACTAGACACCTACCTGTACAGGTAAAGATGCAGTTTCACTATAGACAACTAGACTCCTACCTGTACAGGTAAAGCTGCAGTTTCACTAGACAACTAGACCCCTACCTGTACAGGTAAAGATGGAGTTTCACTAGACAACTAGACCCCTACCTGTACAGGTAAAGATGCAGTTTCACTAGACAACTAGACACCTACCTGTACAGGTAAAGATGCAGTTTCACTAGACACATAGACCCCTACCTGTACAGGTAAAGATGAAGTTTCACTAGACAACTAGACTCCTACCTGTACAGTTAAAGATGCAGTTTCACTAGACAACTAGACCCCTACATGTACAGGTAAAGATGTAGTTTCACTAGACAACTAGACGCCTACCTGGACAGGTAAAGATGTAGTTTCACTAGACAACTAGACCCCTCCCTGTACAGGTAAAGATGTAGTTTCACTAGACAACTAGACGCCTACCTGGACAGGTAAAGATGTAGTTTCACTAGACAACTAGACGCCTACCTGGACAGGTAAAGATGTAGTTTCACTAGACAACTAGACGCCTACCTGGACAGGTAAAGATGTAGTTTCACTAGACAACTAGACGCCTACCTGTACAGGTAAAGATGTAGTTTCACTAGCCAACTAGACTCCTACCTGTACAGGAAAAGATGTAGTTTCACTAGACAACTAGACTCCTACCTGTACAGTTAAAGATGCAGTTTCACTAGACAACTAGACCCCTACATGTACAGGTAAAGATGTAGTTTCACTAGACAACTAGACGCCTACCTGTACAGGTAAAGATGTAGTTTCACTAGCCAACTAGACTCCTACCTGTACAGGAAAAGATGTAGTTTCACTAGACAACTATAGACTCTTACCTGTACATTTATGTCACTCGACCCGAGAAATTCCGCCTATCGACAGAGAGCATATAAACACTGCATCAGATGGTAAAAGATGCAGTTTCACTAGACAACTATACTCCTACTTGTACAGGTAAAGATGCAGTTTCACTAGACAACTACACTCCTACCTGTACAGGTAAAGATGTAGTTTCACTAGACAACTATAGACTCTTACCTGTACAGGTAGATTTAATTCACAAATTAAAGCTATTTGCTTACCGGCAGTCATTGATAAACTGGCAAAGAGGTAGGTATGTCCGAGGATAATCCACCACATACTCAGCACACGCATACCGTTGAGAGAGGTCAGATGGCCGGTGGCGGTGGACGTGGTCAGCAGTTTTCTCGTGTTGGTCAGTATGGAGAAGGATACCATCACCTGACAAATCTTTACTGTGTCACAGAGAAAAAACAATGATTTTTAGCCTGTGCAACACATTCAAAAGTAGACATTTTTTTAATAAAATCTGCATTATAAGAGAATCTAAGACATTGAATCAGTCGATCACCGAGAAATATGGCTTCCAAGGTAATTATCATGTAAGGTTTGAAATTAATCTCTTACTAGTTGCTACAGAACATTATGGAAAGATGTTTAAATGGAAAAAAAGATCTACTTACTACAATCATTATGCTTACATATAATATACTTATCAGAAATAATGCATTAATATAACTGCTCAAACAAAATGGGGGACTAGATTCATCTATAATCAGGAAACTTGGGGGAAAATATATGCTATTCCTTTCAGGGTAACAGAAAATACAAACTTGCAATGGTTGCGATTTAGAATTAATCATTATTTTTTAACAACCAATTCTTAATTATACAAAATTGGACTTGTAAATAACCCACAAAGTGTTTTTTGTATCATAGAAAGGGAGACAATTACCCATGTTTTATGGGAATGCAGGGAAGTACAAAAATTTCTGAGCAATTTTGAAAGACTTTTAAGTGCTCTTACTATTCCTTTCTCACTAAATAAAGAATCAATGATCTTTGGTTTATCACCTATATTAACCACTCTTTTGTTTTATGTTATACATTGTCTTCTGCAATTAGAATAAGTAGCAATCACTGCTGGTGCAGGTATACATGTACAGTGTAAGTCAGATTGGTGTTTTTTAATGTACTTTAAAACTCTCTCTCTCTCTCTCTCTCTCTCTCTCTCTCTCTCTCTCTCTCTCTCTCTCTCTCTCTCTCTTGCATTAGTGATTGTATAAAATCAGATGATGATGAGGATGAGGATGAGGATGAGGATGATGGCGAGGATGAGGATGATGGCGAGGATGAGGATAATTTCAATAGTCGATATGTGTGAATGTGTGGATGTGTGTTGATGTGATGTTCTGTATAATGTACATGTTCTGAAATTATTGAAAAATTAAAAAATTAAATAAAAAAATATATGCTTATATAGATCAATTCTGCTGTATCTGTCTTGGTGTAACTTTTGGTTCATGAATACTAACTTGAAATTTGAAGATTCATTTTGTTTGCAAAAGGTAGAGTTTGCAGTTTTCACTATATAATATGATTGCAGCATTGCATGTTAACAGAAATGTGTCATGTTGGCAGAGAAATAGAATCTATCACTCTAGTGTGTAGTCAGAGAAATAGAATCTATCATTCCAAAAATGTATGTAGAAGAAGAACAAGATGCCCAAGGGCCTTATAAGCGGTCACCTGAGTTATATCATAGGTACTGGTAGCTTTATTTTATTGTTTAGATGTGATGTGGAAATCAGCATGTAAACTAAGTGAAATACAATACTTGTCATGTCATCAATGGATAAGAATTTGAAAATATTGGTAAATGTTCCCTTTGGGGCCCCGCCCTAGCCCCTGGGGATGGGGCAGGAATCCCAATTTTACAAAGTAATACTCTCATTCACCCAAGATGATTCTGACTAAGTTTGAGTAATTTTCTGCTGAAAATGGATAAAATATATACCGAAAAGTGTTATTTCCCTATATAAACTATATTAAACTTTACCCCCTCCCTAAGGGAGAACGGATAGCTCGGGGTCCTGAAATTTACAATTTAAATAAAGCCCCTGATGATTTTCTTTCCATGCAGAGAAAATGAATGTAGTACCTCTGAGTCTGGAAGTGAAAAATTTGGAAATATTGGTTAATTTTCCATTTGGGGCCCCGCCCTGGCCCCTAGGGTTGGGGTAGGAATTTCAATTTTACAATTTGAAACCATCTCCCTCCAAGGATAATTCTCACCAAGTAAAAATAATTTCCTACAAAAAGTTGTCAAAATATACCCAAAAGTGTTATTTCCCTAAATAAACTATAGTAAACTTTACCCCCTCCCCAAGGGAGAACGGATAGCTCGGGGGTCCTGAAATTTACAATTTAAGTAAAGCCCCTGATGATCTTTCTTTCCACGTAGAGAAAATCACTGTAGTACCTCTGAGTCTGTAGAAGAAAATTTTTGAAATATTGGTTAGATTTCCCTTTCGGGCCCCGCCCTGGCCCCAGGGGTTGGGGTAGGAATCTCAATTTTACAATTTGAAACCATCTTCCTCCAAGGATAATTCTCACCAAGTAAAAATAATTTCCTACAGAAAGTTGTCAAAATATACCCAAAAGTGTTATTTCCCTATATAAACTATAGTAAACTTTACCCCCTCCCCAAGGGAGAACGGATAGCTCGGGGGTCCTGAAATTTACAATTTAAGTAAAGCCCCTGATGATCTTTCTTTCCACGCAGAGAAAAAGAGTGTAGTACCTCTGAGTCTGAAGAAGAAGATTTTTGAAATATAGGTTAATTTTCACTTTGGGGCCCTGCCCTGGCCCCAGGGGTTGGGGTAGGAATCCCAATTTTACAATTTTGAAGCCTCATCTACCAAGGATGATTCTGACCAAGTTTGAAAAAAATCCATCCACTGGTTCTTGAGAAGAAGTTGAAAATGTAAAAGTTTACGCACGACGCACGACGGACGACGACGGACGAAAAGCGATTAGAATGTGAAAAAATGTGAAACTTTCTTAATCATTACTCCAGTTTTCTGGTAAAATGGTCCAAATCAACAAATGTCGCGGAATGATGAAATATGGCTTATCTTTGCAGATCAGTTGTCAGTCTCATGTTTTATTGGTTTTATTCCTTTTATTTTTTTACTAAAAAAGATTTCAGCAGAATCTGATGTGGAGAATGGCTTTGTACATTATGTATCTGTGAAAAGTAGATGAAGATCTTGGTATTTCGGAATTGTTAATCTTTTTTAGGTGATCATGAAGTGACCACCCAATCCTGAGTAAATTCTTACAGTTCTATAAATTTTGCAAAAATTTCAGATGATCAAGAAAACTTACAGTCACAATAATTCATTCAGAAATATGGGTGTGTCATTGAAATGTTAACAGAATTTTGATATTTTTCAGATATAAGTATCCAGGAGTCCTAATGAAGGTAAATCACATAAGAATTCCACTGAAGGTTTTTAAAACATACAGTAACATTCTCTAATATCATTTTGGATAAAAGTTTAGTGGGAAGGGTCAGGGAACTGTCGCTATTCAGATAGCTCACTAATTGGTCATAGCAACTGCATTATAGCTGGGGTTCGTGGTTTGAATTCTAGACTGGATCTCTTGCATTTTCACTCTGCTTTTGATTCATTTTGTCATTTCATCATAATTATTTCCTCATAAATGTTCTGCAACTTGTGATTTTCTGTTCAGAAACAATCAATCAAAGCTTTACAAAATGTCTATAAAAAAGTTTCTAATTCATAGCTACAGCGTTTGGCACTGATGTGAGGACATTTTGGATGTGTTACTGTACTTATTTTAGCTCATTCACCCCTAAATTTCATAATGGACTATTCCAAACTTTGAATTGGAAGAATTCAAATGTGTTTTCAGGGGTACATGAGGTAAGAAAGGCTGACATTATGTGAGAGTAACCTCCCTTTACCTCTTTGCCTACTGGGTTGGGGTGGGTCCAGTAGTTGGTCTTGGACCTGCCTCTGGTGTGATGCTGGGTGAGAGAGTAAACCTGTTCTTTCGTTTGCTTCACTATTCTCATTTAAGTTGTCATTGCCACTAAAATCAAAGATCTCTGATTTTTTCCTTTTCTCAGCGTAGGTCATCACAAGGTCAACCAAGGTTCCCATGGCAACCAAGAAAGCGATTATACCACAAACAGCCCTATAAATAAAAATATTAATTTTAGCAACAGCTGATGTCTAATTTTTCATTAATTTTTGTTCAACAAAATTTGTTTTTCTATTCTCTTGCCTTTAATTGATCATATAATTTGACTGAAATGAATTTTTCCATTTGAGCACTACACACCATAGTGCTACTTCAAGATACAACATTTTGGCTTTGCTTGAGATTTTCTTTAACATTGCTGTTTCTCAAATGATCTGCACATCAAGTTCAGTCTTGAGTGCTTAATTCACAACCAACTGTAGCAGAACTGGACTGGGTCATTCACTGGCGACCAGGCTACTCAGTTAGTAGCTACCATCTAGATTTTGGAGGGTCTTGGGTTCAAACCCCAGTTTAGCAGTGCATTTTTCCTTTCCTGTTACATTGCCAAATAAAAATACCCACGGGGTTGGTATAGGGTCTTGTGAGTCTTCAGGGTCGAAGACTTTGTTAAAGGAGGGAGGAATGTAGTGGAACTGGACGGGTCAATCACCATCAACCAGGTAGCTTAATTGGTAGAGCATCAGTCTAGAGTTTACATTTACCTGGCAATAAGACAATGCCTAGTAATACAAGCAATCAATACCTACTGCACTTCAGTAGAAACAACAACACGCTCTCCTATTGTCATATTGTAATAGTAAGCCCACCTCCTACTTGGAGTCAGAGATTTGTTTTGGCTTCCAGGGCTGTTTACAGGATAAATATGGTAGTTTATTCAGCCATATTCATTTTCATTTTGTAAAACACTTTTTCATGATGCATTGCATTATTTCAAAACCCTTAATTTGAATATTTAATGAAATATAAACTGAATCTATACATTATCAATACAGTTTTTCTTAGTTTATTTTTTCTCCCAAATAGGCAAATGCATGCTGTTTCTCCTAGCTAAAAAGTGCCTTATTTTCCCAAAATGACCAAAAACTGAGGAATATATTCTCAATTTCAGTACAAATAATGCTGTATTTTCCCAATTCATAAAGGAAAAATCAAGGTAACAAAAACATTGCAATATTCTGTAATTCAAAGTAATTTTATCTAAAATAATTTGCCCATGATCAGTGATTGCAATCTTTTCTCTTTCCTATTTCCTCTCTTATTTTTTCCCTCGTTTCTCTTTCCCTAAGCTTCCTTTCCCATACTTTTAATTTTGTGCCCTAAGTTTCCTTTCCCATACTTTTAATTCTGTGCCCTAAGTTTCCGTTCCCGTACTTTTAATTCTATGCCCTAAGTTTCCTTTTTCGTACTTTTAATTCTGTGTCCTAAGTTTCCTTTCCCGTACTTTTAATTCTGTGCCCTAAGTTTCCTTTTCCGTACTTTTAATTCTGTGCCCTAAATTTCCTTCCCTGTACTTTTAATTCTGTGCCCTATGTTTCCTTTCCCGTACTTTTAATTCAAAGTCCTAAGTTTCCTTTCCCGTACTTTTAATTCTGTGCCCTAAGTTTCCTTTCCCGTACTTTTAATTATGTGCCCTAAGTTTCCTTTCCCTTACTTTTAATTATGTGCCCTAAGTTTCCTTTCCTGTACTTTTAATTCTGTGCCCAAAGTTTCCGTTCCCTTACTTTAAATTCTGTGCCTTAAAGTAAGTTTATCCATAGCCCCTTTAAGTTTGGTAATCATACAGAGATACTGGTCACATGTTATACATACAAAGCAGCTTTGGCTCCTGTAGTAAGCAACATTGGTTCCTCACACGACATATAGGTCTGGANTGTGCCCTAAGTTTCCTTTCCCGTACTTTTAATTATGTGCCCTAAGTTTCCTTTCCCGTACTTTTAATTATGTGCCCTAAGTTTCCTTTCCTGTACTTTTAATTCTGTGCCCAAAGTTTCCGTTCCCTTACTTTAAATTCTGTGCCTTAAAGTAAGTTTATCCATAGCCCCTTTAAGTTTGGTAATCATACAGAGATACTGGTCACATGTTATACATACAAAGCAGCTTTGGCTCCTGTAGTAAGCAACATTGGTTCCTCACACGACATATAGGTCTGGACAGGCTCCTTTGCAATAGCTGTAAATATGAAGCATGATTTTTTTAATAATCGATTGCGATGTCACCTTGTGACATTTTGTAGAGATTAACTCAAGTTAGCTCGGTAACAATTTATGTCTTACTGTTAATTCCTAACTACTGTAAAATCAAAATATTTCGTGGGACATTAAATTTCATTTATTTCGTGGATAACAAAAATCCATGAAAATAAATCCCTGCGAAAACATAAATTTGGTATATGATATAGATGGGGGAAATCAGAAATCAGCAAAATATAATGTCCTTGAAACAGGCTAGTGTATGAAAACACGAAATTTTAACCCGATGAAAATAAATGATTCTACAGTATGAATAACAGAGAAGAACTTTGACTTTCCTAAATCACTTAAGCTACAGATTTTAGTCATCATGTGATGAATGCATGGATGATTTTTAAAACTGAACTGTCTTCCAAATATTTGTTACATTCCACAATCCATAGGGATATCATTTTGTGGTGTTTAAAATTGATGATCATGTTAGCTCAGTCAAAATCTAACCTAAAATCTAAGTCAATGATGCAGAAAATATAGGTCACAGTGACCTAGGTTTGTCCCATACTTCACAGTCTCTCGTTTTAGCCAGGTCAAACTAACTTTGTCATAATCCATGTACACTTGGACATTTAATATGGCTTCTTCCGGGTTTTGACATCTGAAATGTTCAGAAAAACATGTTTTCTTTTTATGTCATACTCTGGTTAATATCATGTTTTCCCCTGACAAATGAGAAGTGAGATTTAGCAAAATCTACTGTATTACTAATTTTTAAAAATGTTCACATGAGGTTTAACTTACCATAGATAACGTAAACCCAAATGTTGAGGTCTTTGGCTGTGCAAGAGTGAGGCACACATACACCATTCATCAGGAGTCGACCTGGAATCTGAAACACTCAAACAAAGATGGACTTCAAACAGTTTCAAATCCTTAAAAAAACTTCTATTTTTGCTATCTTCTATGGATACCTGTACTAATATTCTAGCAAGTGCCCTAAAAAGTAAAAAAAATAAAAAAAAATCTTTTAAGATTCTTACTGATAAATACATGAAATAAAAAAAATGCTATTGTTATTACAACCTTTAATTCTTAATATTTTTATTAACAATGGAGTGATTCCTAAATGTTGCCATCACGTTACATGCAGAAGAAAAATGATCTGTGCCTTTAGATCTGCTTGGAGGACAAAATAACGACCTGAAACTATTGATATATTATCGATTTTAATGGAAAATCGATCAGTATGCCCTTTCCGATTCCAATTATCAATTACAAATTCCATAATCAGTTCATAACTTAAGTCAAGTGCAAAATACATATATATGACATAAAGATTGCATTGAAAGTAATTTATTTTTATGTTTTTTATTGTACTTAATGTAGATAAAAGTCAAAACTGGACAAAAGTTTGTTGTAATTCAGACATTCGTTATAAAAAAACGAACCTTATGTATAACAGCTCTGTCGATTGATGTAAAAATATTTTTTTCAGTTTATTGGGGTATTCAGTCTTGTAAAACTGAAAATATTATAATCGCTCTACTTAACTTCTGAATAAACACTCTAATAATCAATTTTGATTTTAAACCAATTGACCATCTCTTCCCCAGACTTTCTTTTTGGACATTTTATCAATAAAAGGGAAATAACCACTGCCAAATAAAGTGTTGTGAAACTAGACTGGGTTGGTTACCAACAACCAGGTAGCTCAATTGGTAGCTAGAGCATCTGTCTAGAGTTCGGAAGGTCCCAGGTTTGTATCCCTGTCTGGCCATGCATTATTTCTATCCTATTTCAATAGTGAGTCAACTTTGACACAAACAATGAACATTTTAATTACAATCATACCCCTGTTGCAGTTGCACCCATACAGTATTTTCCACTAATCTGTCGTCCTGTACGATTGTTAGCCGGCGACAGGATATCGATACATTCATCATAGCTACCAATCCATGCCAGCTTGCCCTGCATCACTCCACTAGGTAGCTTTCCAGCAGAGTCAATCACTGAAAAGAAATTATGCTTCTAATCATTCTATCCCAGTAACTTTGGTACTTCGGCTTTGTGTAGTAAAATAATATAATTATGATTTAAATTTCCAGCGGGTCAAATATGATGAGGAACAACCTGACATTGATTTTTTTTGGGTGTAAATTGCACACAACAGTTACTAGATCCTTCAATGAGGGTTATCAGATAATAGCAAATGAAAATAACCCTGTAAAGCTACGGGGTACATTCAAACATAACAAAGAGGAATAACGTGATAAGGAGTGTATCAGAGTGCATAAATCTGATGCTACAAATTGACATATAGCCTGAGTTTCAACTGGCCCTGACACCAGACTTAGACATTTTGACATCTGTCAGTCAAAATGCCTCTGTCTGATGTCAGGGCCAGCGTAAACTCGGGCTAATAGACCCATTTACCCGTCTTCGCTAGCCAAAGGTTACAATCCAGTCTTCCTACTCTAGGTAGATCGTACTGGATCGGAACCCTTGGCATTGACTATATGCAGATACAGCTAGGCCTGTATGTTAACTTAAGTGCTAGTTTGTACTTACTCTGTTCAGCATACAACTGCCCTTGACTCAGATCACTAAGAAATTGGAGGGTGTCATTACAACACTCGGCAGATATCCCCTGAAAGCATATTGAAGCATCACCCGCATTTGATGGTTCCGAATACTGTCGAAACATTTCCGCCAAACCTCCTTGTTTCATGTAAGAGTTCATATTTGTCATCATATCATTTTCGTGACCTCTTGAATATAGCGGGACTTTAATCCCGCCAATATTCATTGTCTCGAAGTCTGGGTGCTGAAATTGCATGTATGCGTCCACGCTGTGTACGTAAACAAACACTGGCAGCAGCCATTGGAGACAAAACGAAAGTAAAGAAAACTGACCCGTGCCCATATCTCCGGTACCTTATCAGCGTGTCAGTGTTATGTAAAGAAGTGTATCACTGTTGATAAAGTAGACACACTTGACAGCGCTCGATTACAAGTGTTCTTTCAGTGCGATAAAGCGTAAATCAATCATGTGACCATCAGTAAAGAATTACCCTCACGATCACAAGACATTTCCGGAAACAAGATAAGCATACCAAAATTCGAAGCGAACAAATTGGAACTTTACCGGATATGGGGAAAACGTATCACACGCACAAATCGATATATAGACCTAAGAGAGATTGATAAAAATAAGAATATTGATTTAAATTTTTATCTCTCTAAAACATTTTATTATTCAACGAAAAACGTCTGTAGTGAGGATTGGATTCTTGAGAGAAAAAAGGCAAGGCTCCGTCGTTGTTCCAGCCCTTACTCGGTCCTTCCTTTGTCGATCTTGGCCACAGTTACGGTTCTTTCTTTTTTCAATTATTGCCATTGGATAGTGTTTGTGAATGCATTTTGCTTATATTTTGAACAAAAATCTGGGTAGAAGTACACAGGTTGTTGGTCTTTACATCTATAAACAGTAACATATATCTATTCTTAGAAACTATAAATGAAATGGACTTCAAAAATCATGACCCAGATCAATTTTGGACACAGAAAAAAAGTATAATGTATTACAATCCTTTAGTCGTCAGCTCGTCATATAAAAATACAGTATATCCCATTGTATCTTCATTCAGGGGTGTTGCCCTAGTTGCCCGCTCAATTCAGTTCTGTACAATTTCAATCAAATTTATTACCAAATGCACATTGCATATAGGCGTACGCGTACAGAAATATACATATTGATCAATACTTTACAAATATCTCGTACAATGGCGGAGAACATATGCAATAGATTCAATTCCATACATAATAATTACAAATTCATGAAATAGTCATAAGTTGGGGAAAACTTTAAGCTTTTCCTAAGGTAACTTAGCGGACTCTTATGAAGCATAATTTAGTTGTTTATGAAATAATACAAATAAAGCCTTAAGCTAACCAATTTCTAGGAAATAACAAAACTTCGAAGTCAATCATACAAACTCAATATGAAGGTAGAACGATTACTATATATTATATAATGAAAGGAGATTATAACTCATTGTGAAGTAAAAGACATAGATCTAAATCACTTTATACAGTAACAAAACGTTTATAGCAAGACTTTAATATAGCGTTGTACAGTGTTAGCATAGTTAAAACCGTGTACAATCTTTTCTGCTGTTGTAAAAGATAAGCTCTGACATCTGAATAAAAATCACATACAATCAGAAAATTCAGTACAGTTACCTCTGCTCACGAAAGTGATCATCGGATACATTCAACTATTATTAGCTAAATCATTATTCTATGGTTTTATATATATTTACCGTGGTACATTTAATGTTGTGCATGTCCTAAATTTACCATCGTTTATTATTTTTTCATATTATTCCCAAAAAGAGATTGGACAGGAGTGCATCACGTGTCCACCGATAAAAACCGATATTGACTTGGAGCGCGTGATTTTTGTTAAAGGACTGGGTGTTTCTAAAAATAGAATTATGACGTGTCTCCAAACGAACGCATCATCCCGCTACCGTAGATTTTTGTTGTGATTTTTTTTTCAGATTGCTAACATTACTCTTTTGAAAATAATAAAACAATTGTAGCCTTTGACTTCGGTTGACAACTGGATTTATCGACCCGAGAAAAGATATATTAACCTCGGACTGCGTCCTCTGTTAATATAACTTTTCTTGGGTCGATAAATCCAGGTATCGACCTCAGCCAAAGGCTATAATTGATTAATATTTTAGAATTTTGTATCATTAAAATGAAGCACGTTCATTTCCTTTGAACAGCATTCCTTTGCATAGTTATAGCTCTGTCTCGTCAGAGAAGCTTACGTTTCACAAGTTTCACACGTTTATTGTTTTTCCTCAGATATATTAAAATGTACAACATGAGGTATCAGAGTATAATAATACACACGTGATGACAAAATGGACGGCAAGTTCACAAAACAGTAACCATGATACATATTACAACAGTTTGTTATTTTTTTTCCAACAAAAGACAAATTCCATTTAATACTGTCGTGTTACAAAATGACAACAGACCACTCATTTAAATTTGAGACGGATTTTTTCTATTATACAGAGGAATATATTTTTCTCTAATCTCTACAATTATTAAATTTGTACATTTGAATAAATAAATGAAATTCGTCCCCTAGATCATTTTTACATAGAGTGCATTTTCGGTCTTGTTTTTCAATATTAAGCCACCTACCCGTTTCAATGGGAATTTCATATTAAAACATCTAAATTAACATAATATTGACCTGTTTTTTTCAGAAAGGCTCAAGTTCATGTTTCCTCTTAAAGTTACCATAGAGTTCACCTCGAGATGAATTTTGAATGCCATCTTTGTAAAAAAAATGATCAATAAAAATGTGTTTGACAGTGTTTTTAATATAATATTTACTTATAGGTTCCTGTTTTATAGAAATAGAACTTTGTCCGACTTCATCACAACACATTTTTATATATTCTAACCATTTAAACTTACACAAATTATTGGCTTGAAGTTTGAACATTAGTCTATACATATGGCAACTAAGTTTAGAGGTATTCATTAAGAGTTAGCTATAAAAAGTCATCATTCTCAACTTAACAGCTATCTCAAGAGGATATTGACCTAATTCACCATAAATCATAAAGTTTGGAGTCGTAGTTCGCAAGCCCTAAATTCGTCTGCAAAATTTCAAATGAGTGTGTTCTACTATTTTAATATTTTGGTAACCCCATATTTCAGATCCATATAACAATATAGGACTAACTAGGGTATGAAATAATTTAAGTTGCAAGTCTATTGGAAGATGTGGATTTTTTATATTACGATACACAGAAAAAATGGATTTTGGGCTTGCTCACAAAGTTTCCGTTTACATTTCAAAAAGCTACCATTGTAATTAAATGTCACACCCAGATAGCTAAAATTGTCCACTTCTTCCATAACTTAACCGTTAATTCTAAATACATGGTTATTATTAGATTTGCGTTTACAGAATACAAGAATTTTTGTTTTCTTCACATTATTTTCTAATTTCCATATATCACAGTATTTCTGAAAAACTTTAAGAGCATTTTGTAAACCTTCAGCAGAATCAGAAAGAAGAATTGTATCGTCAGCGTATAATAGGACGAAAAAATTCCACAAACATATTCAGCTCAGTCTGAAATTTATCTTTCAATTATTCTAAGGGGAGTGAACTATTGGCTCTAAAAAGTCTTAAGCCTGTTGTTCATAATATGTGTAAACAGTTTCCCGAGACAACTTATCAGTGTGATACCCCGGTAATTGTCTGGGTCTTTAGGGTCACCCTTTTTCTTATAAATTGGTTTTATTATCCAAATTTTCCAGGATTCAGGGGACACTCCAGAGTTAAAAATAAGGTTATACAGTTTACATATTACTAGACGTGCTTCATTAGGTAGATATTTGATATGTTCCTTCAAAACCTGATCGATACCCGGTGACTTACCACTTTTGAGATCCTTGATACTTTTATTTACTTCATCAGGCGTAATTTCCCTATTTAGATCATCATTTTAGATCATCATCATCATCATCATCATCATCATCATCATCATCAGTATCATCATCATCATCATCATCATCATCATCATCATCATCATCATCATCGTCATCCTCATCATCATTGTTATTTAACTCTTTGAAAAAGTTACATAGGACATCTAATGAAATTTTATTATCTTTGTTTTCGTCATAGAATTTTTTTTAAGAATTTTCCGAAATTCTCCTGGATTGTGTTTGGCCGACGCGCGTAAGTTGTGCGCACATTTCGATATATATATTCTTTAAAAATATTGTTTAATTGTTTCCGATATGATTTAGCTCATTTGTTCATTCCATTCTTACTTTCATTACATTTGCTTAAGCTGTGCCTTGATCGGTTCTTGTTAAATGCAGATCTAGTAGTTTTACATTTCTTGTCAAACTATGGTTTATTTTTAGATGTTACTTTCGGTTTTGGCCCGTTACCAGCGCTTACATACGTTTTAACCCCCCTAGTTTTCCGAGCCGTGTCTAGCATAATTTTACAAAATTTTGAAACTCTTTCATCAGCTTCATTTTTTTCAACAAGATTGTTGTTACTCAAAGTATCAATCCAGTCACTTATTTCATTCATTGCATGTATCACATCATCAATCGACTCTCAGTATATTGGTTGTTCTTTGGGCTTATAACCAATACAAAATTTCAATCGACTGTGAACATCTGAGAACATTGGATTATAATCACAAATTTCAAAATCAACAATTAACTATTAGCTATATCAACGTTAAACAGTAGGTAGTCAACGACACTCACTCCTTTACAGGTGACCTTACCAACACTTTTGTCTTTGTGGAGACGACCATTGCCTATGAATAACGAACATCGTTTGCACATTCTCTTAAGCCATACTTATTAGCGCGACCTTTATCTTCGTTAACACTATCGATAGACACATTACAGGACACCAGCCTCTGGTAAGCGTGGATATCCATTTGTGTCAATATTAAGGATATCAGTAAGGTCCTCATCAGGTAAAACATAATGACCATTTGTTTGGTACGACCATTAAAATCACCCACCAACAGAACATTTAAGGTGTTTATAGAAAAGCTGGCTAATTCATTTTCTATTTCAGAAAAAGAATCCTCTGATGCTTATACAGACACTTCCGTAGGTACATGCACACAACCCACTAGAGTACAATAGTTATCTATATCTAGTTTAACCCACTGTACACATTCGGAATCAGATTAAATGAATTTGACAATTTTCATCAGACGAGATTTGATTATTACCGCAATTCCCCCAGACCTGTGCTTCAGTTTAGATCTATTTTTCAGGTGATAACTATAACCGCTATGGTCCTTTAATTCATCAAACTCATCAGTTTTAGACTCAACGCATACAATTATATCATGTTCAGTTATCAAGTCATGAAATCAAGGTTCAACAATGATAGGCGGGGCTTGGTTCATATGCATGTGCTGTGATTGTCTTTTTTCTTTAAACATATATCATTGTCAAATAAATTGGAACAAGTGATTGAATTGGGCAAAAGTTAATTTACAACTTACCATAGTCTTCTCCCGTCGTACATTTACCCTTACATGGTTTTAATAATAACAGGCATAAATATGAAGTCAATATATATAATATTCACTTAGACACAAATACACGATATAAAACACCGTTCAGGAGGAGCGGGGGAATAAATTATAAGATAAAATAATAAACACTGGGAAGAAATAATAAGATAAAATAATAAACACTTAGTTGTCTATTTATCAAATTTTAGATTAATATTTAAAATTCATTTGTGCATATACACATGATACATGATGTAAAATACAGATATAACAAATAAACACTAAATAGTAAGAGTTTACAGTCAAATACATCAATACTGATACTTTACATTTCATTACCATTACACGTTTTAAGCCACAAAATACAAGACAAGCTAAAATATTAAATTTAAGAGCTATGTCGAAAAACTGACCATATCTCCCCAAGTCGGCATTTATGAATACGGGAAAAACATAATGAACAAATAATTTCTTGTAGCAAAAATGCATGGAAAATATATCAAACCACTTGAATATGAATTTTTGAACTGCTGAGATATTATGTATTTGTTAATACAATACTGTAAAAATGTAATGGGGTTTCCCAGACTTAAAAAACTACTTTCATCACTTTCCCATCCAAGGACCAATTTTTAAATTTATTTTTTGATTCCGTGATGTAATATGCAAAAATAAATCGTATGACGGTAAAGTGCTCAAAACAATGAAAAACATGATTGATAAAGTTTCTCAAAACTGTTTCTCGGGTTTTAAACAGACTATTAGTGTAGCCGAATGTGTAACACTGTTTACTGAAGTGAACGGTACAAGTTCGAATCCACGTTCAGATTATTTTTTGTAACATTTAGGCATGCGATCTTTTTCCTTAATTAAGTAATGAAATATTTTTCAAATCAATGGAACATTTTATTGATATTTTAATAACATGTCATCAAATTCCTGCACACGTGTGGACAGTACAGCTACGCATTATAGATAAGACATCATTTTGGATGATATTTATGAATTGTTTTACCCTCTAATTGGCACTAGTAATTTTATTTATTATTTGAACACAAACAAATGATGCCGAAATAAACAAATATGTGGGATTGTTGCGTCATAATAAAGAAGGTCGAGCAAACAAAAAGAACTGTTATTATCGCAAATATATACTACAGTCCGACAGTCAAGTGTCACACATTCCCATCGTTCGGTTCTCAAGGTGTGCTTATAGATAATGGTAAAACTCATCACTATCTCACTAATTAGCATAGGCTGTGATCACGTCTAGCTCACCAGGATGAAAATAATTATAGATATTAAAGGATTTTTATGATAGTTATAATATACTTCTAACATCTAGGAATTTAGATGAATTTCATTTTTTAAGGTTTAATTATCAACTGTTAAACACCATATTCTTAGTCACACATAATCATTCTTACTAGGCTTTAAGACATCTTATTAAATTTTACAATAATAAAGAAAAGTTTCATTTTATAACTATTTATATTACTATTTTAATAATATGTTTAAAGTACAAATTTATTTCAAAATAAAATAACACATTTCATCTTATTACATGTCATATCAGCAGCACAAGGACTACAAAATGGATATATTTAATATATATACATTTATATATATAAATATTATTGAAATATTTCAAATTAACATTTGCTATTAAAAATTTGAAAGTCTTATATGATGTATTATTAAATTATATATGATCAGCTTCCAGCTTATATAGAACACCACCCTACTAGATAGAAGGGTTAACCACAGGTAAATACTGCCAGTACTACTCAGAAACAGACTATAATCCTTCTAACAACATTTTTCCCCCCGTGTTATTTTAAAAAGTGGGGGAACTGAGAACAAGACCATAATTTCTAGGGTCGGCAAGAAATTTTTGAGCAGGTCGGGATACATGAAACACACTTTTTTGCCAATTGCACTGTGCAGGTTTACCGATGCAAGATATTTTCTTCACATTGAATGAGGAGGAGTGAGATGATGAATACGCAAAGGCAGTAAACACGTTGACTAAACATTTCCAAACTAAGAAAAATGTTCCCTATGAACGTTATGTGTTTCGATCTATGGGTCAGGGCGATGAATCAATCGAACAGTTCATTACTAGACTAAGAAGACAGGCGGTTCTCTGAGAGTTTGATAAAATCGATGAACAAATACGTGATCAAATAATAGAGAAATGCAAATCTCATAAACTCATAACTAAATGTCTGGAGAGAGGCAAGGAATTGACATTAGATCAGTTACGTACTATAGCTTCTACTATGGAAAGGGCTGATGTCCAAGCAAAAAAATGGAGTCCCCTCTCAGTGCAGTCAATCAAACAAACTCTGGAAAAGACAAGGACGCGAGACAGTCTACCAGTGGTATGAAGTGTTTTCGATGTGGTCGTAAGGGTCACTTTGCGAAAGATCCAGGTTGTCCAGCGAAAAAAAAAATGTAACAAGTGCGGTAAGATGGGACATGTTCATGCATGTTGTAAAACAAAAGAGCAGAGTCGTCAGAAAGCGGAAAAGTCATCAATGTCAAAGGTCAGAGGTAAAGTACACTGTGTTGAATCGGACGATGAATATGCATTCAGTGTACAACACATGGACTTGGACAGACGCAAACTCAATGTTGGTGGCCATACAGTGGATATGATAATTGACAGTGGAGCGACAGTCCATATCATTGACAAGCCTACATGGGAGGGCTTAGAGAAAAACAAATTAGTGTGTCGTTCAGAAAAGACGGACAAAAAGCTTTATTCATATGGATCTGACAAACCGTTATCATAACTTGGACAGTTTACAACAACAGTGTCTGCGGAGGGAAGTGATGATGAAATCGAGGCTGACTTATAAGTACTTGATGGCAAAGTTCAGCTTTATTGGGGAAGTCTACAGCAGCAGATCTCAGAGTTTAGAAAGGAATTTGGAAACTTGCTGACTACAAGCTGAAGCTTCATATTAACCCATCTGTAAAGCCGGTGGCACAACCTATGTACAGGATTCCTTATAGATTACAAAAAAAGGTTGGTGCTAAACTTGATGAACTTAAGGTTCAGAACATTATCGAGAGAGTGAATGACCCTACACCATGGGTTAGCCAAGCTATAGTTGTCCCAAATCCTAATGGCGATATCAGGCTTTGCGTGGACATGAGACAGGCGAATCTTGCTATAGTCCGTGAAAGACATCCTATACCAACCGTGGACGAGATTCTGTACAATATGAATGGGAGTACAGTATTAAGCAAGCTAGATTTGAAATATGGCTATCATCAGATTGAATTGGAGGATTCGTCGAGAGAGATCACAACATTCGTGACTCATCAGGGATTATACAGGTATAAGGGATTGATGTTCGGTATCAGTTCAGCTCCAGACAAATACCAACAGATCATATCACAGACACTTCATGACTGTAAAGGAGTTCAACATATATCCGATGCTATTGTGGTTCATGGCAAAGATCAACGTGAACATGATCAGAGACTTGAGAAAGCATTGTGTAGACTCCAGGAAAAGAACTTGACCCGAAATAAGGAGAAAATGTGAGTGGGGAATGGACAAGATCACATTTATGGGTCATGTACTGTCAAAACATTAATTGCGCCAACGTCTGATCGAGCCAAAGCCATTGTGAATGCTCAGTGACCACAGAAAGCATCTGAGATAAGGAGTTTTATATCCATTGTGAACTTCAGTGCTAGGTATATTCCAAATTTGGCTACGGTGTCTGAACCGTTGAGACGACTTACAAAGTAAAATGTCAAGTTTGTGTGGGGACAGGAGCAAGAGGACTATTCTCAGGTCTTAAAGGAAAAACTAATGAACGCAGATACATTTGGACATTTCTGTTTAGGTGCAACTAAAACACAGCTTGTGACTGACGCGAGTGATGTGGGTTTAGGTGCAGTACTTATTCAGTAATTTGAAGGTGAAACTAAGGTTATCAGTTATGCGAGTCGGACATTTTCTGACGTTGAAAGAAGATATTCGACCACAGAAAAGGAAGCCCTGGCAGTGGTTTGGGCATGTGGAAAATATAACATGTATCTGTATGGTATTGACTTTGAGCTTATAACAGATCACAAGCCATTGGAGATACTGTATGGTCCAAAATCCAAACCTAACGCACGAATCGAGCGATGGGTTGTGAAGCTGATGTCCTACACTTTCCGGTTAAGATATCAGACTGGCAAACAGAATATTGCTGACGCATTGTCGCGACTAGTTGTGAAGACGGAACATGGCAGTACATCTGACCTACAAACAAAAACAGAACACTATGTTAGGTCTCTTGCAGAGAGGAGCACACCAAAGGCGATGTCAACCCGCTATGTTGAGGAAAAATCAAAATCAAAATCTGATCCCGGGCTTACTCAGGTTAGAAAATCATTAGTTGAAGGTCAGTGGGATAAGGGATGTGTGAAATAGTATGCAGTGAAGGAAGAGCTGTCCCAGATAGGGTAGTTGGTGTTACGTGGGACGCGATTGGTGATTCCATCGGCGTTGCGAACAGAATGTATTAAATTAGCTCACCATGGGAATTGTCGCTACAAAACAGCAGCTTCGAACAAAGGTGTGGTGGCCAACTTTGGACAAAGACGTGGAGGATTAAGTCATGTCATGGTTGTCAGGTTGTAAGTGTGTTGCCACGGCCTGAGCCAGTAACGCCTACTCCAATGCCATCAGGACCATGGCAAGACCTATCCATATATCTTTTGGGTCCTTTGCCGTCGGGTCACTACGTATTTGTTGTAATTGACTATTACAGTCGGTAGTATGAGGTGGACATTACCAAAGATGTGTCTAGTGAGAAAAAGATTGCCGCGCTCGAGAACATATTTGCGCGCTACGGCCTTCCTGTATCAATTACATCTAACAACGGGCCTCAGTTAGTATCAGCAGCGTTTGAGGAGTTTCTGTGTGATAATGGGATTCATCACAGACGTGTCACTCCACTTCATCCAGCGGCAAATGGAGACGTGGAACGGCAGAACAGGTCTATCATGAAAAGAATACGTATCGCCCATGCTGAATCACGTGACTGGGAAAAAAAACCTTAGAACTTGCCTCTTAGCGTACAGGAGCGCACCTCACAGTTTAAGTGGTGTTTCCCCGTCGAAACTTATGTTTGGTCGGAAGCTGAAGAATAAGGTGCCTCAACACGATATTGAGCGAGACAATACCTTGGATTAGGGAGTTCGAGACAGAGATGGGTGCGCAAAGGTAAAAAAACAAACTCTATGTTGATGAAAAACGTGGTGCAAAAGAGTCAGATCTGGTCGAAGGAGATCAAGTAATAGTCAAACAGGCGCGTAAAGACAAACTGAGTTCTCGGTTCAACCCAACACCGTTCAAGCTACAAAGAAAAGTCGGTAATCANTTAAGTCGTAGAATTGATTTTTTCGCCCTTAAGTGTTTCTCAGTGCAGTGTACCGTTGTTTCACCAGATGCAGTATAAACGCAACAGTACCAATGTGAAAAAACTATCTCCAGAGCTCAGACTGTCATGGAAAGTGTCCATTCATGTCTGGTGATGATGTTGTGACAACTGATAATGATGAAATGAGTGCGTGAAAAAACTCAGCCTAAGTGGTTTGATGATTTGGAAATGATTTGATTTTGTGTGTGCGAATGAAGTTTTAATTTCGTTTGAAGACAATACAGTGACATTGTAACAAAGTGTAGATTTATTTCAAACATTCTAAGCAGGAATTAGCTTACATGAACTGTGCTCATTTGAACATTTTGAATTATATGTGTTTGTATCACAATTATGACGAAAAAAATGGATAGTTTAGAACCTGTGGAAAAAAATAATATTTGTTTTCCCATATTTTCAGTCTTAAGGGAGGAGGAGATGTAGTATTTTATAGGTTCAATGTACCAAGGGAAGTAACTCCAGTTTCATTACATGTGTGTATGTGTGATTAGTTATTGTTCATTGTTATGATCCGGGTACTTCTTAGTATTCTTAATATTCTTCCATCATTGGAAATCTCGATTGAGATTGTTGCGATGCCTCTTCTTTTTGCTTTACTCGCGTTAACTTAAAAACGCCTTCACTTCCGGTTGCGCGCATGCTTAATATGTAAAGTTTAATTACAGTTTATGTACACGTAATGTTCAATGTTTAATAAAAGGAAGCACTGAATTTCCTGTGATGAGTATTCCAGTGCTTGTTCAGTCGATGCTTGAACGTATTGATGTTTTCTGCGGAAACTACTTCATCTGTAAGGTTGTTCCATGTGTTGACAACTCTGTTGCTGAAGACATTTTTGCTGATGTTTAATCGGAATCCTTTTTTGTAGAGCTTTTTGGAGTGCCCCCTTGTGGGGTTTACTTCCGGTGGTGCAAACATGTCGGGCCGTTTGACGATGTCAATCCCGTTCAGTATTTTGTATAGTTCTACCATATCTGCACGTTCCCTTCTGTATTCTAGTGTTGGTAGTCCCAATTTCCGTGATCTGTTGGTGTAAGACATGTCCTTAAGTTGCGGGATTCTTTTCGTGGCTCGACGTTGTACGTTTTCAATGGCAATTTTGTCTTTCAACAGCATCGGGGACCAAACGGTGGATCTATACTCTATATGCGGTCTTACCAGTGTCTTGTAAAGGGCAACACATGTATTGGTATATTTAAGGGTGATGGTCCTGCAAATTATTCCGAGTATTCTGTTGGCTTTTGACACGGAAATGTTGGTGTGATGGCTGAATTTGAGAGTACTGCCGATCGTAACTCCTAGGTCATTTTTCTGTTGTAACTTTGGTAATATTGGTTACTTCCCCTTTATTGGTTATCTCATAGGTTGATGTTTTCGCTTTCTCCATGTGTTTACACATATCGATGTTGAGCTCCATTAACCAATTTTCTGCCCATTGACATATTTTGTCTATGCTGTTTGGCAGTTGTGCGGTGTCTTCCGGTTTGGATATTTTTTGGTATATCTTGGTGTCATCAGCAAACATCTTTATAATGCAGTTGACTACTTCTGGTATGTCATTTACGTATATAAGGAACAGCAGCGGACCCAGTACACTCCTCTGGGGTACCCCGCTACGGACTGGTTGGGGGTTGGAGTGCTCACCAGTAATTACTACCTTCTGTGTCAAGTTTGATAGATAGGCCTTTATCCAATTTAGCACACGTTCCTGGACTCCAGCTTGTATAGTAGGAGACGGTGTGAATCCTTATCAAACGCTTTAGCGAAATCTAGGTATATGACGTCTGCATTGTGTCCGGAGTCCATGATTTCCGTCCAATCCTCTATTGATTCCAACAGTTGTGTTGTGGTGGAACGTCCCGCCCTGAATCCTTGCTTGCTGTCTGTTATAAGGTTGTTTTGGTCTAGATGTTGTAGTATGCTATCTCGTACAATTCACTGCATGATTTTGCTTATGTGTCGGTAGTTACTTGGGTTCTTTTTAGATCCTTTTTTGAAAATTGGTGTCACATGTGCTTTTTTCCAGCATTCAGGCAGTGTTCCTTCTTCGAGAGATCTGTTAAAGATTACATCTACTGGTTCTGCAATCTCGTCGATTGTGTTTACTAGCACCCTAGGATGGATATTGTCCGGTCCTGCCGATTCGTTTGGGTTTAACCGCTTGATTGCCTTCTTAACGAGCTCGGGCGATATTATAACGTTGTCCAGCGCTTCTTCATATGTCCTTGGGGCTAGATTTGGTATGTTGGGGTCACCGTCGATGACAAATACACTAGCGAAGTGTTTGTTGAGGGTTTCTGCTGTTTCCTTATCATTTGTTGTTAGTGTTCCATCAGTTTTTGTCACTTTGTTGATGGTACTTTGTGTCTTTGTTTTGGAGTTTACGTATTTGGTTGGTGTTTATGTTGTCGGCTAAACCTTTTTCGTAGTTTTTCATTGACTTTTTCAATGCTGTTGCAGCTCTATGTCTGGTGTTTTTAACTTCCTCGAAGTTTTCAGCAGTTTTGCAGGTGAGGTACTTTGTCCATGCTCGGTGTTTATTTTGAATGGCCTCTAACGAGTTGTTGTCTATGTAGGGCTTTTTAGTAATCATGCCTGGTCCCGTCTTGCTCACTGGTATAGTTTTTCGGCAAGGTAGTTCCAGGTTTCTACTACACCGTTCATTGACTTTAGCTCGGTTATATCCATTTCTCCCAGATCTTCTCTGATGTTGTCGTGGTTCCCTTTGTGGTAGCATGGCTTGTTCGTTTTGTTAGTTTTAGGCTTGGAGTAGCAAATGAATTCAAAGGTCAATACAATGAGATCGCTCTTGCCTAACCCTGGTAGGTAGTTAATTTCATCTATCATATCGTTTTCGGTGGTTAATACAAGATCTAGTAGCGACGGGTTTTGTCCATCTCTATACCGTGTTGGTTGATTAACGTGTTGTGATAGAAAACAATCACGATTTTTTTCGATGAACGTGCAGGCAATGTGATTGTTGTTTGTACGCGAGTTGTAAAATGTCTCCCATTTGATTTCATTTAGATTTAGATTGAAGTATCCTACCAGTAGTAAGTGTGACGCATTCATTGCTGATATTTTATCTAGTAGGCTCAGGAGTTTTGCACGGAGTTGGTCATTGCTGTTGGGGCTTCTGTAGATGCAGCCTATGGTCAGGCTGTCATGCTGATTTAACGTGATTTTACTCAGAATGTATTCCTCGCTGTCGCAGTCGATCTGTACTTCGTCAGCACTGAGGTGCGATGCTGTATATATGACTACTCCTCGTTTTTTACGTTTACCGAAGAAGGCGTTATAATTGTCTAGTTGGAATATCTGTTCGTCTATCGGTTGTAATGCTGACTTGGGGTTTATTTCCGTTAGGCAGATTACATCTGGATTTTCCTCAGTTTTGTATTGCTCCAATTCAACCTTTTTTGATAAGGTTAATACATCGACATTGGAATAGTAACAGTGAAGCTAATTACAGTTGAAATGACAGTATGTCCTTGTATTTACATTGTTTAAAAGGGTAAAACTGTTGTCCTATTCTCGATCGACTGTCGGTGACGTTGGTACGTGATCAAAGCTGTCCTCTTCCCTAAGTGTACCAACCTAACAGAGACGTTGTTATTTTGGCTGCAGTATGGTAGTGTTTGGTCACCCGACGTGTCTAGTGAAGGTGGAAGTTCTTGACTAATTATCGCAGCAGGGCTAGATGCAGATTGTCTTGCTGCTCTCTATTAGAGTTTTGTGTATTTCTATCCGCTCCCAGAGTGTCCATGGGTTCCCTTGCAATGGGGCTTGGTGCCGAATGATGTGCAGGAGTTACTCGCTCTCGTCTGTTTATGGTTTGTTCATTACGTACCCTTTGCACCCTTGATGTTTGTCTCTCTTGGATTTGTTCGCGAGTTCTGTCTTTGGTTAGTATAACTCGCTTTAGGTGGTCTGGAGCTTTAGTTGGTATCTCTCTTTCCTTTTCCAGTAGAAATTTGCGTTGCTTTTTGTTGGACAAAATTACAATTAGTGGCCTAGTTTTGTTTGGGGTATATTTCCCAAGTCTGAAGTATGTGACTGTCTCCACGTCGTCCAGTCCAAGTTTTGTAGACAAGGTTATGCAGTCTTGTTCGTCCTTGACCTTGTTTGCTAACATGTTTTCAGAGTTTTTCTCAGGTAGATTAAATAGTATGATGTTCAGTTCTCTAGCTTTGCGGTCCTCTAGCTCTTTGGTTCTTTTGTCAACTAGGCTGTTAACGTCTTGACTTATTTCATCAAGTATTTCTTGTTGTGCGCTTGACATGTCGTCCGAGATCTGCTTCCTTGTATTTAGTCCGTAAGTCTTGATTCAACACCTGTGATTCTTTGTTCGTTGGATTCCCATATATAGTTGCCTCAAAGTAGTGTTGATATTGTCTAGAGTTGGTTTCATGTGTGTGCAACTCCTACAGGACCATGACAAATTGGCTAATTCTCCATTCTGGATACAGGCGTATACTGTGTCTGATATACCGGTACATTTTTGGCAGAATTGTAGCTTACATCCGCTGCAGGGTATATGGTTTGATGTGGCTTCTAGTTTTGCCTCGCACTTTCCGCACATTTCCATGAACGTATCATCTCGTGTTCCGTTACTGCGATTTATGAACGAGAAGTTACCCCGTCGGCCATTATTTATAAGTTGTGCAGCAGTGATGAGATAATCCCACCTACTACTTAGCTTTAAGTAATTGTGACGGAACGGTGTGACTGAGTTAGCAGTTGATTAATGTATACAATACAAGTTATGGTGAGTGATGAGATAATCCCACCTACTACTAACTTATATTACTTAAACCGACATTGCTGAAGGAGAAGAAGTAGTGTTTAATGTCCGATCAACATGAAGATGGCCAGCAATAATGTTGGATGCAAGTTGTCGTGTAGTGATGAGATAATCACACCTACTACTGATCGCTTGTAAGTTGATTATAATAGGCAGTCCTCGTCTTCGGTGTCCACTGTCAACATCAGAGTATCCCCGTTAGGGTGAACCTCCTTGATTTGGTGTGCATCTTTCACTAACAATTTAGTCCACACTTCACTAAGGTTTTCCCCCGGGTGGATTCCGTCTTTCAATAAGCTGAAGTTGTAGGAGTACCGTGGCAATTTCCTTTCTGTTTACGACAACGCAGGATATTGTTGGTTAGTTTTACGGTTGACTGGTTGTTTTCTGTATTCAGTGCATTTATCCTGTCGTTTAGTATCTTATATTGAAGTGAAATATATTTGTCCTGCTCTTTCGAATCATTGGTATTGGGAAGACCTTTGTGTTAATTCCAGCTTGTGGTACTGAACGGGGGGCTCTCTAAAAGCTTTATTGTGGCTCTTCCATGACTTTTGTTTACGCATTCGATGGCTCTATTAAAGTGGTAGATTATTTCGTTTATTGTGTCCTCATCACTGTCCGGTGTACTCACTACGATATTTCTTCCTTCTTTTTCACTGATGTCGCAGGTCCCGCTCCATAGGTAAAAGGAAATGAATTTATGTCTCTTAATTGCCTTATAAATACGCTGTATTATCAAGTCAACAAGGCTAGATGTTCTTGCACCTGACATACACCAGAGTTCAAACGGGAAATATCCACCACTAGGGAAATGATTTCTCAATGTAAACCCCTTACTGCCCAAAACTAGGATTGCCTTTCTGGTGCTATATTCCTCCTCAGTGTCGCAAATACTGTCAAGTGCCTTGTTTATCCTTGTCACACTCATTGATAAGTTAGAAAAGGTTTTCTACTCACAGTTTTGACAGCTACACCCACATCACTTTCAGAGAACACGTTGATTTTTCAAACTGGCCGCCATTTTCGTTTCACCAACCAGAAACCCTGTGTCACTTGAAGAGGGTTTCACTAATTTGCGCCATAGGAGATTTAGCGCCATAGGTGCGCCATAGGAGTTTTTGCACGCCATAGCAAAATGGAAGTGTTTTATCCACGATTTTTTTCGATTTTTCCATTGGTATACTCATTTAACATGTTTTGGTAAAGTATCATTTAAAAAAAAGTGTGAACTTTGTTAGAAAATCGATCTTGATTACGAAGCTCTTTTACACTAATTTGCGCCATACGTGTTTTTCACGCCATAGCTAAATATAATAACTATTTTCAGCAAATAACTGTGTTTTTCCTTTGGTATATGCAATAAACAGGTTGTGGTAAAGTTTCATTCTTAAAAAAATGTTTATTTTGTAAGGAAATCGACAAAATATTTCTTCGCGATTCAGAAGTCAATTTCAAGGGAAGTAACTCATACATTTGCAAAATACGCCATAGCAATCAATAAGACATGACTAGTACTTGAGTGGAAAAAAATAATTATTTATGCATGTAAACATTGGAATAAATTACAATTTAAAATAGTTAGACATGAACAAATTTTATATTAATTTTAGAATTTATTTACAACAGTTTATTTATTACATCTACTTAAATATCAATCACAGAAACATTAAAGTGAATAATTTTTAAATATTATAAATATATATTAATTTTATTTAATGAACAGATTAATTAATAACATATGTACAAAACAATTATAATCTTTATTGAATTCACCAATTATACATCTAAATCTACTTGGCACATTTGAAAACAGAACACATTATTGCATACATTGTCCACATCCAAAGTCTATCTAATAGTCACACACTTAAAGTACACAGGTTTGATAACATTGTCTCTATTACCACTGGCTGCAATGTTCCCATCGTCAAGGCGGTACAGTTTCATCCCAGCTCGTAGGTAGTTCGGTAAATCGAGGGTAATGATGTCCCAGTACTTGTCTCAAAATACTATTTGGGTTAGGCACTGTCTTCGTTTGTGGGTTTTTAACTCTACTGTATTTTTAAATCTTAAATCTATATCTCCATTTTCTTCAATATAGAATCTCAAAAAAGGTATTTCTCCATTTGATAGCTGCAATTCCCTCATTATAATCTTTTCATACATTTCATAACTTTCTTACTTATAATTGATTAATGATGACCAACTGAGGATGGATTGGTGATGGTGAACACTGGTTCATATGATCAGCCCTAAAGAAAACACTATTAATTGGTTGCTGAGAGATACTGTCATGATGACCTTAAGGTAAGAAACTTTTATTGTAATATAGGTCAGATATTGCAAATGAATTCCATTACTAGATCATGAATAAGTAAATGGTGATAATGGTTAATACCAAATAAATACTTGAAAGAAATTTAAATAAATTCCTCAAATCAGAATTCATCCATGGCTTGTCTCCAGGCCTAATAGTAACATTTTTATTTGGAATACATCTATAAGCAAAATCAAGAAAAATATTGGTAAAATCCTCACTGGCTAAATGGACTGAATTATAATTGGCGAAGAACGTATTCCAATCAATTCAAAATTTGCTCTTTTATATAACCATACTTTCCTCTTATATACAGGTTTAAAATTAAAAGGAACAAGAACATCTGCAACACACCCTTCATGGTCAGTATATAATCTGTCAGTTTCTATAACTGAAGAATCTATACAAGTTAGAGAATCTGATAATAAGATTGGATCTAGTAAACCATATCTAGTAGGACTTATCCTTGTAGGTTCATTTATGTCATTGTTCAAGTTAAAAGTATCAATAATATCAGCAAAAACATGATTATGGGACATTGTTAATAAATCCACATTCAAATCTCCTAACAAAATAACGTTACTAGTAAGGTCAAAAGCGTTATTTAAAGAAATACGAAGAGTATCCCAAAAACGGTTGGCATCATGATAATTTGATAGATAGGCTGATCCTATAATAAGTTTCATTCGATTTGGAAGAAGGATTTGTAACCATATAACTTCTAAGTCAGGAACTTCATAATCAATTAACCTATCAACTTTAAAAGTACTATTCATATATACTAATACACCCCCTCCTGCAAAATTTCTGTCAAGTCTGAAGGGAGGATGAAAACCATCAATAATCAATTCACTGGTAGGGACTGTAGCATCAAGATGTGTTTCAGACAAACAAATTATATCATATTCACCTGCAAGATTTTCTATATATTCAATTTTGTTTCTAACACTTCTAATATTTAAATGAAAAATTGAGAGTTCACCAGACCCCGGGCCAGGATTGGATTCAACGTCCATATGTTGTAACAGAAGTAATATTAATATAAACAGAAACTCTACATTGTTTACATTGGAATATAAAACAAAATTTACTAGGCATATAAAATGTTTAAAAAGTTGTGAGAGAACACCTTTTAAACGCGAAAAAGTAAAACGATAGAGGAACGAATATGATTTTTTTTAAAAACATGTACCATAGGCTCTGGAGTAAAATGTACCAATAGCCACTCTGTGTGACATATAATCGTTACCCATTATCAAAGACTTGATAGACAAGCATAAAAGAGTGGCATATTGGATTTAGCAGAGAGAAATAAGGAAATATCCAGCAGAAGATCATGAACACTATATACATATTAGAAAAACAAACAAATAAATACAATTGTGGAATATCAAATTCCAACCGTAAAGACATCAAGGTTGATTTGTGAGTTAAATTTGGAATGATTGTGGTGGGGGATCCACATTTTAATATAAGGACCGATGCAATCGAAATGACGAAAAAAAAAAACAAAAAAAGAACCAAGGAGAAAAGAAATATAACTTGGGAATACTAAAATTTCATAGAAATAAATTTCGATAGATTGACGATTTCAATAGTTTGTCAATATAAAACAGTCTAGGGAGAAACAATCCAATACAGACGGCACAAGTGATACACTGTCCTACTGTTCTCTAAACCATCAACTTATCTAATGTCACTGACATCCCGTCCTGTGAAATCCTGCTCCTGGTCATTCCTTCCTTTCTGACAAAAAGTTTCCACTAGGCCGTCCATGTTGGAAATAACTCCCGTGCGACTTTACATAAAAACTAGTATCAAGATCATACTATGTATATAACCAGATTCATAAATTCTTTATCGACAAAACATACATAAATACAATGTATTATCAAAACGTATTTACATAATTGTTATATGTGCCTACCTAACAACACCGATGTATCCCGAATCAACATAACACTATATAGATATGACCTACATATTTAGCTATACACTTACATGTATGTACAAGTACATAACGAAAGACATGTAAAGATACCCAACGACACTCACTTGTTCAGACACACAGCGACACCTACATGTACATATACACAACGATATCAACATGTACATATACACAACTACACCCACATGTACATATACACAACGATACCCACAGGTACACAACGATACCCACATGTACATATACACAATGACACCCACATGTACATATACACAACGATACCCTCATGTACATATACACAATGACACCCACATGTACATATACACAACGATACCCACATGTACATATACACAATGATATTCACCGTCTCCAAGATATAACGCTATCTAATGTAATTTGTGTGTGATATATAATACGTCATTGTAATCATTATATACTTTATAACATTTTATACAACTTTTTCGGTATGTTATAGTTATTACACGTATTTTACAACGTAAACAGCAGGCTGTAAGGAGGCAGTACCCAAATCGGATCAGTACCCAAATCGGATCAGTACCCAAATCGGATAACCTTTTTGCAAAAGTACTTATAAATAAATAAATGTGTCAACAAATCAGTTATAAAAATGATGTAGTCTTAGAATAGATAGCCATGTACCATTTTTTTTTGTCTAGAGATATTTAGTTTTTAAGTTCAAATAGCACAAGAAAACGTAATTCAAACTCAAATGTCATTGTTTTTATCACGTTTTTTAAAAAAAAATGGCGCGTGCGACGACTATGCATTCTGTTTTGGACTATAGGAATAAATTCACACTATAGAAATACTTTTTGTCATATAAATTCTAAAGGTCATCATAAAATGTTAATATGCTGACAAAAAAAATATCCTTTGAAGCGTACGATACTGTAAAATTCAAGCCTTGATCCGATTCGGGTCCTGACATTCGCAAAAACCGGAGACACTAATTGGTGACTTCGGAGCGTTCTATAAATATATCAAGGGAGTCCAGGGTGCTAATTTCGTTAGTAAGAACACCCATCAATATTCTTCATTTGATACAACCATAAATGAATACAATTCCTCCTCAGAGTTTTCAATGATTTAATAAAATGATGGCTTGGAGATCCGATTGGGGAGATTGACGTTCCTGGTGTCATGACTCTAGATTTATTTATATGGAGAATTTATTCTCTCAATTTTTTTTCTGAAAAAAGGGCTAAGTAAGGAAGGTACCAAATGTGAATTAGCTGCTATTTGTTATACTGCAAACAAAATGAAACTTCCGATAAAGTTGACGTGCGAGTAGATAGTTCATTAGTTGCAGAACATATAGCTAGCAGATGTACCATCGTGGACGTGGTTCTATCCTGGATCCATTATATATGTCCGTGTGACTTTATTTATGTAATGTGTTTATTGCTTATTTTATTTGTAGACTTATGAATGATTTTTTTTTTTAATAAAGTTTAATTCTTAAATAACCGTCGTTTTTTTCATATGCAGACACGGAAGGTCAAATGTCAATACAAATATTATGTTAAAATGTTAAAACAGTACTTTATTTAACGTAACTGTCCTCTGTAATAAATTGAAACTTTGGTTGTTTAATATGTGTGTTTCAGTAAAATTATCTCGATCACGTTTCTCGTCCAGTTTTTTGGCGATTCTTGCGGTGTTCGGTATTGTTAATATGTCATTCGTAGAAGTACAATGTAAAAAAGTCAGTTTTCTAGCACACATGCTTAGGGAACTTTTTCACTTGTTAGGTTTGAAGCTTGATGATGTGATTAATTATTTCGAAATTGTTCAACATTTACGTAAATTCAACATTTACGTACATCATCCAACTATTGGAAATAAATAAAACTATTGGATCCAAGGACTTGGACTTAATATAATTCCGTGGTACATCACAGTACTGCGTCTGTTGATTTGTATAAAAGTATCTAAACCCTGAATCAAATCGGGAACTTCAGAAGTTTAAAGCTTGATTGATTTGCAATTGTTGTTTTCCAACCATTTTGTAAAACACCATGCGCTTGATCGTTGGTAAAATCTTTTCTGACCAGTATGTCTCCATACCTGTTCTTTACGACTCATCGATTTTTTGTGAGATATTAATAAAGTTTTATAATAAATAACAATTCAACAAAGCTTCTTTGCGTTATTCTGTTATAGAATATACATAATTGGCCATTTTAGGACCACCATCTTTCTCATAAGTGCATAGAAACTCGAAAATAATGCACCCCCTCCAACCCCACTGTTTACTATACTGCTCAATAAATACGTTTTCATTTTTAAAGAAATACGGATAATCATAAACATATTGTTAAATGTAAGTGATATATCAATTCGTGGAATTAGATTAGATCTAAGTCCGTGACTAATTTAAGTAAAAAAGACTAAGTTATATATTAATTTAAGTAAAAATTAAAACGTATTTATTCTGGTGCAAATGTTTAAATATAAAGTAATATAATTGTCAACGTAATTGATTATACCATCACAGTAAGTCAGTGAAACAATGCTTATACAGCAAATGATCCGGGCTGACCGTTTTCAGCTTATACGATCAGAGTCCTGCATACATGTACACTTTCTAGATTAATTTAGAACTAAAGACGGGGATTAGTTTGAAGACGCTTCATGATCTGTAGAGTTCTATACACACACGTGTGCCACGCAACAGATAGTAAACATTCAATTCATCATAAATCGGTAATTTGTTCAAATATTTTGGAATATAGGTACATCCAAGTCATATAAATAACATATATTCTGATTTTATTTACTTTATTAAGCATTTTCAATAATTTTGTCTGGCGACGATTTGTTAACTGTACAGTTTAACGCAAACATGTGCCACGTCGACGATCGTAAAATTCAATTCATCATAACTCGGTAAATATTTCAATTATCTAATTGAAATTTGGTGCATTATAGTGATATAAACAACACATCTTCTGCTGACGCTTACTTAGGCTTCATTTGGTATCTTTTAAGATTTTGTCTGGCGACGCTTGTTGTCGGTTGAAGACGCTTAATTTTGAGGGTGACCACAAGAAAGTACAAGGATTTATAGTTGATTGGTGAAGTTATGTGAAGGATGGAGGGTTTATGCCAATGGCCGCCCATATACCTCTGTGACTTAACAAAGTTTTGTTTAGGTAGCAGCGGATCCCGGAAAACCCAAATGCTGAGAAGTATTTAAACTCATATAAAACAGTAAATGCCCGAGTATTTTACCAATAATTGGATGAGGCAACAATCAAGTACTGTCTATTTAGGTCGCAATGTACACCATCTCAGGGATGTGTAGTGGACTACACATCCCTGACCATTTCAAAGAGTATAGGACACAGACCATGGGGTATGTGTGTGTGTGTGTGTGTGTGGCGAAGACATCAGGATGAACAAAACAACAGAGATCTCAATTTTAATTAAAGAATTTTCAAGAACCAAGAATTGCGTTCAAATTAGCCAAAACGACTGAACACGCGGCAGTAATAAAAAAACTAATGTGCACCTAGCGATGACATAGCTCCTTACGACCAGACGATTTTTATGTATGGCCCAACCATAAACAAATCCTATGGCATACAGACATATAAACTGATATACATGGACGATTGCAATGTCTGATGATGACTAATCTGTAACACATCACAGAGAACATCCTATCGTTACTAATTATAACAACAAACAACTTCTACATTCTGAATTTTAGAGAACAGCGTCCCTGATAACAGATACCGCCAGTATCGTGTACACGTGTGTAATGGGAAACCGGAAGTGACTCTAAAAATCCAATATGGCGGCTTTATGTTGATTCTTGTTTAGCTCATACGGAGCGATTATGGTACGACCGTCTCCATTGCGCGCGCAACCGGTACTTGTCATTAAAGGCGGCCATTTAACTGTTGGACTGAGATTGAATTCGGGGTTTTGGTTAGAGCCGACACTACACATGGTAAGCCAAAGTATACGTTTACAAACCAAATCCGGTCAACGGCTTCAAATTTCGATCATTTTAGGCCACTGTTAAGGACTTTAGTACGTACCACATCTACAGCGGAAGTTGGCAATAGGCCTATATTGGGGATGGACTTCAGCGGAACATGAGGTAACTATATACTTAAGATAAGAGACAATGTATTATGTTATATGACGTGAGATGGTCTATATGGAGCGAGTGATGAATGGGCAACGGACATTCAGTGACCGTTTTTTAGCCCTTAAGGTAGAAATTACCGAATAATCAAATTAGAGCAAAATAAAACGGCCAGTCAGTTGGGTTCTATAGACGTATCAACCCATCCAAGATGGCGGCACGGGTCAGAGGTCACAATGTAAACAAATGACAGTTCAACATGAGACCGGCCTCGCATGAGACATGAATTAGATTAAGATTTACACTTATTTTTTGTATTGAACGTTATATATACTTTATAGACAACGGATCCTAATGATCAGAATCTAACTTTAGATGATTTTATTACATGGAAACTTCCCGATTTACGTCATTTTTTTTACCAAGCGCGGTTTGTCAAAAGACGGAAGCAAGAAATGGCTGTCGGCATAATGTTTTGGTGCATTTACGATTAAGCTACCACTTGTCCAAACCACGGAATTAAATTAAGTCCGTGTCCAAACTGATGTCTGTATTTTAAAACAAAATCAGGAAGATTACTTTAATTTGGTAGATGTAGACGATGGACATACCGGACCCATTGTTATTACACACTGGGTGGGTCGAGGAGAAACTGGGACCGTTTATATATGTACAGACTATTCTAAATGATTACAAAATCGGAAAGGCTTATGAGTATTTTCAGTCTGGTCACTTTCAGGAAGTTTACTACCATTCCATATCAACTGCATCGGCTGTATTTTGTCGGCCAAATGTACACCGTGTTGTCACAGAAAGTGAAGGGCGACTCACATACAGTGTGGGTTTGCTGTTGCAAGGAAAATCGAGCAGTAAAATCGGCTATGAAACCAAGACAACTTGATACCTGTAGGTGATTGTGTAATGTTTAAATGAAAGCATTAGTTAACATTCTATTTATCTTTTTGAATGCAAACTAAATGCTAAACAGCGAGTCATACCCTAATATGGACAATATAAATATATAAATTTTCTAAAAATATATTAGTTAGCTATGAAAACTATTTTAATTAGTGATAAATAATATAAAGTACTGCTTATAGATATTGTCCTGTACATAACACTCTTGTCAATTATGTGTAATAGACTGGGCACATTCAAATATCAAGGAAACAGTTTTATGGTTTAAAAATATATCAATTATCTCCCTTAGACTAGGACATTAAATATGATTGTGATGACTCAATAAACAAAAGCAGGTTTCAGTCAAACTTGAAATTGACCTCAGTCTTAGTGTATTGTACATGCTCTTATAAGTTATCTTGTGACAAATATGGAACCTTTATTGTGCAATTTGTTGGAGTATAAAAAAATATCACCCAAATATAAAATCTATTGCCAGGGAACTGGGACCAGAGGCCTAACAATCCTACAAGAAAGAAATGTTGAAGTCTTTTTATAGTACAGTGTCCATTTCTTGACCAGAATCACTTTCATTTAGGAGCAAGTCCAGACCTGTTGGTCACTTGTTAGTCCTGTGGGGATGGTGTTGTAGAAATAAAATGTCTCCTTGTTACAAAATGTGCTAAGTGTTCAAGGCTCTGCTCTTGTAAGCTTCAAGTCTATTTATGGCTCTATATTTTTGGCAAATCTAAGGGCAGCTTTCCATCACAGGGAGAAAGGGTTGTGACTTTTATATGTAGCAAATTGTATACACATGTAATTATTTGGCAAACACACAGAAATGATTTTATTTGACAGCTCCCTACTATTTGCAAGTACTTGACAGCTTTATATTGTTTTATGTGAAGTTTGTAGTGCCTGAATTTTTTTCAATTAAGGCCTTTGAAAAATCAAAATGAAAAACACAGATCTGCCTGTCATGTCAGAGGCAATGGACATTGATCATGCCCCTGCTACAACACATTTCTGCCCTGTATGTAATTAAAAGCATGTAATCAAGGAAGGACACAGCAAGCATACAGAAATATGGGGATCAAAGCATTGGATGTGATTATTGTCATCTTTGGTATCACTTTGCATGTGTACAGATGAATAAGCTTGCATCATCACAGATTAGTAAATGGGCATGTCTAAAGTGCAGTGTTATTGGCAGAGTTTGAGAGTTTAAAGTACAGACTTTGCAAGTTAGGCAAAATATAAAAGCCTTGTTTAGGCCTAAAAATAAATATATGAGGTTAGATTTTGTATGCAAGTCGAAAATGTACAGTTGGTTTGACTGCCACATTATATTGCATGTATATATAATATATATATTATTATATTCTTGCTTAATTGATATTCAATAAGAACTCTTGATAGAATGTGCTTTATATTTTAACCATACTTGCACAATTTCATGTCCAAGTATTACCAATAACTCAATAAGGTTCAGATAGAGTATTGGGAGAGATGGATACAGTAGGTATTAAGATAATTGTAAATTTTCCTTTTTTTGGGCTGGAATATTAATAAAGACCTGTTCAGTTTCCATTTGCCTGATCAATCATCCGGAGAGCCAGGTCTCCGTGCTGGTCATATTTCTACTATTATCAGATCAACCGAACTATTGACACGATTGACCAGACACCACCCACGCACAGTTGTATGTCTGATAAGTGTTTCACACTATATTTAATTATTGGGGATCCTTAGAAATATTTGCAGTACATTGTAATTTGATCCTAGCAGTGTCAGTGTGCATATAGACCCTGAGAATGTCACTAATTTCATGTTCCAAATTTTGCACTTTTAATTACAAATTATTAAATATAAATACACATATGTATCACTGGATAAATGTTCTCTAAACAAAATATTGTGATACAGAGATACACATATCAATATATTATTACAGCCCTAAAATACCTGGTACTTTTGTTAAAGAAGAGTTGAAGCTTTGTGGATCTTAAGAGTAAAAGTTTGGCTCACATATATCAAAACTGGATTATATTTGACAACACAGTGCTAGGGCAGGTGAACTAGCGACTGATATAAACACAACATTAATTTGTAAACATTGAAAGTTTGGATGATCATGAAAAAGCAATAGTGGGATATATTGAGGAACAGGTTCTAGTGCTGCTGATAAAATTACTATTTACTTATACTTCGGTAGAGATGGATGCATATTACAACTTCCAGCAACCACTTTTACAATATCATCCAAGTGGTGCACAAGAGTAAGAGGTACCTCAAATTTGAGGATCCTGAAGGTTTTTATTCATCTGATTGCATGTTCAATGTAAATTCTCTGATTTGCAATGGCCTTTGTAAGATTCACTTCAGCTCTTGACATTTGAGAAGCTCTCCTACACCCTGGAGGAATAAACAGTTCTGCCCAACTCTTCTCGAATATAAACCCCCTATCTGCCATGACCGAATCATATCGTTCAAATATGTCAAGAAACCCAGAGTATGTAGTGATATGTTTGTCACTTGTTTGCCGCAAAATTGATGAGTCCAGAATTAATGCTGACAAGAAACTTTCCTGTGTTAAGGTGCTTGTAATTACTCCATGTCTGAGCAGCAAGTTCAAGATTGAATATAGCCATGCCCCCTTCAAATACTAAACTATTTTATTTCCCGATTCATTACCAATGCACAATTAACAGGGGTCGAGTCTTGGTCACACTAGTCCACTAGTCCTTGACTAGTTGATTTCAGCAAGGACCAGTGAATCACCGAACTGGACCTTTGGACTTGTGAAAAATATGATTATAAAATAACAATATTACTTTCTAAAATTTAGAAAAATGCTTTAAATATTGCATGATAATTGTCAAAAAAAATCCTTTAACTTAACCATATTTGTATGGCAGTAGTTATATTAAGTCTTCTTTTGATGTTTCATGCTGTAGATCACAATGTTTCCTGATCAGGAAACCTTATAGAACTTTACATTGACAAAGGACTAGTAAATAATCTTTTCAACTAGTCCTGTGGATTACCAAGCAAAAAAGTTAGTGTCCATCCCTGATTAATCTACAGAAAATACACATTTATACTTACTTTTTTATTTTTTATTTGTTATGTATCAGCTATTGTGAGATGCACTCATGTGGTTTTCCAAGTTATAACCAGTACAAAAATGACTTTCCAACATTGCTTGTCCAATAATACCCCTATACAGGCCCCAATGAAAATTTATATTTTACTCAAAAAAACTTGATGACGTTATTTATGACACAATCTGAGACAAGAAATTACATTAGCACAAGTTTGACAAGGCGTATAAACGATTCTTTTGTTATCGTTGAGAAACGATGAGGTTACATTAACGTTAATATTTGCCAAACGGAAAGTGGAAAAACGACATCATCGTCGTTTTTGACGTTAATTTTCAGGATGGCAAATTTAAAGAATGCTTTGAATTTTTTCCTGTATCGGCTGGAAAAGGTCAAAGTTAAGTATACCAGAAACAGGTTTAAAGATGATGTATCGGAGAAAGGAAAAATAATCAATTTGATTGACTTGTCCGATAAATACCCCGATCCACCAGTTACTGGGGAGAACTGAGGCATTCAAGACCTCGCTCCAGTCATCTTGCAGAGTGAATGTGGATCCTGTAATTAGTTTTAACTTTTTAACCAGTTTTTAACGAACTCGTGTGGAAGCCACGCCACACAAGTCTACCTGCAAGTTGATGCTGTTCGACGGCCCTTTGCAGTATAAATGTAAATGTAAACTGACACTCCCATCTGCGACCCTCCAACAAATTGCACGATCGCTGATTTATTATGGTGTAAGTGCCAAACATTGAAGATTTTCCCAAAAGAATAGATGTACCTGATTTCGTACTCGATGTTCGTATAATTTTTCAGTGTGGATATATCGTTTAAATAAAGAAATCGTAATCGTATCAAAGGACTCCTAATTGGCCGCCATGCAAGTTTTTGATAGTGCATAAGCGGTTTTTCCCCCATGACCTTTGACATAACACTTTGAGGCCGCTTAAGAAATTACGTGTTGATACGTCTATTGTTTAAACATACAGTCGTGTATTACATGTTAGTCTACAGTAATGTACCTAATATTGTATACCTGATCAGTCAGATTGTAATGAAAAACAATACGTTACACTGAAAACTAGAGATCTATCTTTTTGTCAGCATTGAACAACGACAATATATAGGTCTAGGTCTAATTATGTACTACGCCTCTTTGTTCCCTCAACAGGCCCAGTATCGTCTAGTCATATGTTTCCGCGCGTTATGTATTTCCGCGCAGCCCTGGACCCGATGAAAATATAATAGTGGGCAGCGATTTGGAAGTTTATATTTGTTCATGTTCAGGACTGAGTCTTTATTGCATATCATGTAAATTGACATCATATCAGCCGATACCAGCCATCTTTCACGCACAGCATTAATCAGTTTCTTCAAGTTACCAAAAATTTACTATCGCAACTAAGAAAAGACAGGTATTTCAATGTTAATCATTGTTACACACACACATTTGGAGCTGTTCGTATCAGTACGGCTCGTGTAACACAAATATACAAAATTTTACTTGTAAATTAGTTAAATGTTTGAAGGTGGCGAAACTGCCTGCACCTCTGAGCGAAACCACGGAAGGCCTGATGACGTCACAAATGTTGCTGCGTGACATCATTTAGGCGTGTTTACAACAATGTTTATTTATAGGCATTTCAGTCAAATCTTCCTCTGTTCTGGTGCTCGTCAACGGTTTAATTTGGTAAATGCATTTTTTGACGAATAATTAACTGAAACCCTCACTAATGTGACGAAATTGCCTCGTAACTATGTACATGACCTGCTGGACACAACACCAGGATATTTTAGACGTTTTTATCTTGCTCAAAATGAACTCATACCTGAAAAAACGGTGTTATATTTCATTCATGAAAATCGAACCAGTCTTTTTAGTAGTCTGACACACGTACGAAAATGTCGTATGCAAATGAGGTCACATCTCCTCTCCAATTTTTTTCCACTTCCGACTAGCCAAGGAGACATTCTTATATCAATAAACACTGTTTGTATTGAAAGGTAAACCTTGTAATGCAATGAACTTCCAGTTTTCACCAGAACAAAATGAGAAATAACTTACCATCAACCAACCGATATAAGACTTCAGAAAAAAACCCACCAGAATATATTATAACTAAATAAATAAAATAGATAAATTAATAAAATTACATGAATTCGTTCAAGTTGACATATTGAAAAATCAATAAAAAAATGTGAAAGTTTTAAAAATTCGTTTTGATAATAAATATGATAAAAGATAACAAAAATACTTTCATAAACGAAGCTTTTGTTCTGCGGGTCACTATATAATTTCTTTTTAATGTATCAAGTTATCTTTTTTTTGAACACTAAATCAAATTAGACACATGGAAACATATGATGGCTAATTCTGATGGGAGAAATTTGTAAAAAAATGTTTGTTTTGATTTTTAAGTCACCTGAGCTTTAGTGTTGTTATTTTTCGGGTCGATATAATCAGCTCATGGTCCTGACAAAGTGTTGTTATTTTTCAGGTCAATCAGAAATCCAATATGGCCGCCACGGCCGCCATTTTGAAAACCTATTTCAAACTTAAAGTCAAGTTCTGCTGGACCAATTGAACTTAAAGTTTGTAGGAATGATCGACTCATGGTCCTGACAAAGTGTTGTTATTTTTTTGGCCGATCAGAAATTCAATATGGCCACCATTTTGATTTTTTTTTTTATTAAACTTAAAGTCAAGTTCTGCTAGGCCGATTGAACTGAAACTTGGTAGGAATGATCGACTTATGGTCCTTACAAAGTGTTGTTATTTTTTTGGCCGATCAGAAATTCCATATGGCCACCATTTTGATTTTTTTTTTTTTAAACTTAAAGTCAAGTTCTGCTAGGCCCATTGAACTGAAACCTGGTAGGAATGATCAACTTATGGTCCTTACAAAGTGTTGTTATTTTTCGGGTCAACCAGAAATCCGATATGGCCGCCACGGCCGCCATTTTGGAAAACTATTTCAAACTTAAAGTCAAGTTCTAATAAGCCAATTAAACTGAAACTTTGTAGGAATGATCGACTCATGGTCCTAACAAAGTGTTGTTATTTTTCGGGTCGATCAGAAATCCAATATGGCTGACATTGTCGCCATTTTGAAAAACTATTTCAAACTTAAAGTCAAATTCTGCTAGGCCGATTGAACTGAAACTTGGTAGGAATGATTCACTTATATTATTATCCTGACAAAGTGTTGCTATTTTTCGGGACAATCAGAAATCCAATATGGCCACCACGGCTGCCATTTTGAAAAACTATTTCAATCTTTAAGTCAAGTTCTGCTACGTCGATTGAACTGAAACTTTGTTTTTCAACAACAAAAATAAATACTGTAGGACTCAGGTGACCGTTAAAGCCCATGGGCCTCTTGTTTTTAGCTCACCTGGGCCGAAGGGCCATGTGAGCTTATGCCGGCGTCCGTCCGTCCGTCAATTTTTTCTTTTGAACGACTTCTTCTGAAGAACTGTATGACCTAGGGTCATGATATGTGGCCAGTAGGTAGCTGGGATGAAGTGCTATAAAGTTTCCTCATTAAAATGACCTTGACCTACTTTCAAGGTCACTGGGGTTGAATATGTTAAAAACTTCAAACAACAATATCCTAAGAACCATTTGGACTAGTGTCATGATACTTGGGTATGTTATGTAGACAATCAGTGCAAATCTTTGTCTCAATTACAGTAATGATGTCAAAGGTCAACTTTAAGTGCAAGTTGGGGTCAAAGGCTTTAACAATCTTCTTTTCAATTTCCATAAGGCTCAGGGTCATGATATTTGGCCAGTAGGTACCTGGGATGAAGTGTTATAAATTTTCCTCATTAAAATGACCTTGACCTACTTCCAAGGTCACTGGGGTCAATTATGTTAAAAACCTCAAACAACAATATCCTAAGAACCATTTGTACTAGAGTCATGATACTTGGGTATGTTATGTAGACCAGATGTGTGAATTGTTTTCTTTATTACAGTAATGAGGTCAAAGGTCAACTTTAAGTGCAAGTCGGGAGTCAAAGGGCAATATGAGTTAAAAGCTTTAACATTAAAATTTCAAGTTTCAAACAACAATATCTTCAGAACCGTTTAAGAGATGTTAAAATATCTTGTGTTCTAGTTATCAAATTTGGTCTTAAGCTACCTATATGTCAGTTGCATGTAACAAAAGAAACTGGTGAGCGATACAGGCCCTCTGGGCTTCTTGTTTAAAAATACGGTTTTATGTTGCTAGTGTTTTGTTTCCATTAGTAGATTGTATATGTATATATACATGTTTATGACAGTCATCCATAATTTCAACAGTTTTCTGTCGATATAAGAGTACGAAATCGCGGATGCTTCTTAAGTGCGCAGAAACCGGTAACACAAGGATACACTAGGCCGAGCTGTATTGAGGTATAGTTTCTCAGATTTCAATTTTCATGAAATCAAAGCAAAGTCGCATAAAACAAAAAGGTTTATGGTAATGTTGACTACAAAAAGCATCACTAATTTTCAAAAAAGGATACATAAATATTCAATGTCTTTAGTTATCAACCTAAAGATAAAATCATTTTTTTAATATCAGCTAGCGACTTTGTTTTGTTTTCCTTAAAAAAGAAAATCACATGAAAATAGCTCAAAAGACCTATTTCGGATAGGTCAATACAACTGTTATAGGTCTTCACAGCTATAGAGCTCAATTGGCAGAGTGTACTAGCTGTGAACAATTAGGTCGCAAAATTGACAATAGACTAATAGACCGACCTTCAGGGTGTAATCTCCAACCCGAGGGGTGATATTCTTCGACTTGATTGTCTTACCGGAGGCTTTGTCTATTCTTTGTTGATGACATGACTCGCTCCGTGTAGACCAACTTGCGTCTTACAACATGTTGATGTTTTTCCAGCAAATCTGAGGTTATCTTCCAAGGTCTGCTACTGTTGACGTGATGTCAATGCATTGATGACGTGACGTCATGTATTGTATACTATATTGTTATGACTTAAAGTACTTAAGATGCGCCATTCTGCATGAGGCTATCTCTCCGTAGGGGTGACAAGCTGATCTAGCTCTTCCAGCTAAAATGGAAGATACACCTGTGTATAACTTGTTTCATAATTGTTGTAAAATAAATAAAGTTTATATTTTATATTTACAATTTCAGTTCTGTTTGTAGCAGAACTGAACTTGGTCGATAACAGACTGTTGGCCACCAGGTAGCTCAATTGATAGAGCTTCCGTCTAGAGTTTAGGGGGTTCCGGGTTCGAAACCCGCTCAGGCCGTTTATTTTTCTATCTCCTGTTACAGTATATACGTAGTACCTATGACAAATAGGGATGTCACAATAAATCAGAAAACAGGTATATCACAATACACCGGTATATCACAATACACTGGTATATCACAATACACTGGTATATCACAATACACTGGTATATCACAATACAACAGTATATCACAATATACCGGTATATCACAATACACCGGTATATCACAATACACTGGTATATCACAATACACCGGTATATCACAATACACCGGTATATCACAATACACCGGTATATCACAATACACCGGTATATCATAATACACTGGTATATCACAATACACTGGTATATCACATTACACTGGTATATTACAATGCACCAGTATATACCAATCCACTTGTATATCACAATACACTGGTATATCACAATACACCGGTATATCACAATACACCAGTATATCACAATACACTGGTATATCACAATACACTGGTAATTATCACAATACACTGGTATATCACAATACACCAGTATATCACAATACACTGGTATACACATTACACTGGTATATCACAATACACAGGTATATCACAATACACCGGTATATCACAATACACCGGTATATCATAATACACCGGTATATCACAATACACCGGTATATCACAATACACCGGTATATCACAATACACCGGTATATCACAATACACCGGTATATCACAATACACCGGTATATCACAATACACCGGTATATCACAATACACCGGTATATCACAATACACCGGTATATCACAATACACCGGTATATCACAATACACCGGTATATCACAATACACCGGTATATCACAATACACCGGTATATCACAATACACCGGTATATCACAATACACCGGTATATCACAATACACCGGTATATCACAATACACCGGTATATCACAATACACCGGTATATCACAATACACCGGTATATCACAATACACCGGTATATCACAATACACCGGTATATCACAATACACCGGTATATCACAATACACCGGTATATCACAATACACCGGTATATCACAATACACCGGTATATCACAATACACCGGTATATCACAATACACCGGTATATCACAATACACCGGTATATCACAATACACCGGTATATCACAATACACCGGTATATCACAATACACCAGTATATCACAATACACTGGTATATCACAATACACCGGTATATCACAATACACTGGTATATCACAATACACCGGTATATCACAATACACTGGTATATCACAATACACCGGTATATCACAATACACTGGTATATCACAATACACCGGTATATCACAATACACTGGTATATCACAATACACCGGTATATCACAATACACTGGTATATCACAATACACCGGTATATCACAATACACTGGTATATCACAATACACCGGTATATCACAATACACTGGTATATCACAATACACCGGTATATCACAATACACTGGTATATCACAATACACCGGTATATCACAATACACTGGTATATCACAATACACCGGTATATCACAATACACTGGTATATCACAATACACCGGTATATCACAATACACTGGTATATCACAATACACCGGTATATCACAATACACTGGTATATCACAATACACTGGTATATCACAATACACTGGTATATCACAATACACCGGTATATCACAATACACTGGTATATCACAATACACTGGTATATCACATTACACTGGTATATCACAATACACTGATATATCACAATACACGGGTATATCACATTACACCGGTATATATATATCACAATACACGGGTATATCACAATACACCGGTATATCACAATGCACCGGTATATCACAATACACTGTTGATAACATTCTGACAACAACAGTTGAAATTATCATAAAATTGAGCCCATCTTTCCTATGACAATATATCACATTACACCGGTATATATATCACATTACACTGGTATATCACAATACACCAGTATATCACAATACACCGGTATATCACAATACACCGGTATATCACAATACACCGGTATATCACAATACACCGGTATATCACAATACACCGGTATATCACAATACACTGGTATATCACAATACACCGGTATATCACAATACACTGATATATCACAATACACGGGTATATCACATTACACCGGTATATATATCACAATACACGGGTATATCACAATACACCGGTATATCACAATACACCGGTATATCACAATACACTGTTGATAACATTCTGACAACAACAGTTGAAATTATCATAAAATTGAGCCCATCTTTCCTATGACAATATATCGGGATACGTATCGCAATATATTCATTCTGTATTGCAATATATCGTGATACATTCTTGGCGTATTATGACACCCCTTGTGACCAACCCTTGTATCAAGCATTTGGTGTTTGCTTGTCCAAGGGATACTCAAACCTGGGTTATTAATTAGTTGTGTGGGGGCGATCTCTTAGGAAATGGACTAGGTTGATTGTAGGCGACCAGCTAGGTATCTCAATTGGTAGAGCGGGCGTCCATCTAGAGATTTAAGGGTCCCAGCTGGTTCGAAACCCAGTCTGGCTGGCATTATCTATCTCCTGTTACAAGTTCATTGTCACAAGTCACTCCTAGTACTGTTGTTGTTGAATTTATATTAATTAGCACACACGAAACTTTGAACTATGGATTTTGATAAGTTTGTTAAGGATGCAGAATTCTTGCCTGTTTAGGTTTTGCTCTCCTGGGAAATGTGTGAAAGAATCTGGAAACATGCGTTCAACAAATGCAAGAAGACTGAAATGACAAGCTGTGGGGAAAAGCAAATAATAATAATATACAACATTTGATGTAGCTCTCTATCTGGCTAGAATAAGCCACTCTGAAGCTCTTAACACAGTACATAGATATACAGTTTATACAATCAATACAATTAGCATATATATATATATATACATTAATCAATACAATTTTAAGAAATTTGCAGGAGCTGCTTTATCAGGCACTTACTACTAGTCCTATATACATGCCACCTGGCTATGGTATCTCCCTATGTGTATGCATGTCTGTGTGTGTGCTGGAGATGTATTGTATTAAACTTCCTTATCATTTAGTAAAAATAGTTGTAAATGATACTCCATAGGTATGGCCTATTGCTCTTTTCTCAAACATTTCCCATAGGCATTCTCTAGATCTTAACGTTCATGGTATTATCATCATCATCATCATCAAACTTTATTTCCTCCAAAAGGGAGATATTTGTGTACAAGAAAAAAAGTAAAAATTACAAAAAGGACAGAGAATGCCGCGGTAGGGCACAGCTAAAGAACTGTGTCCTCACGAACGCGAGTAAAAGTCTTAGTCATGGTTTCTTAAATCATTCCATTCTCGTGAGTTCGCGAAGCGCGCACGACAAAGTATGCTGCATGCATCAGAAACAGTTTTTGTGTTGTATCATCTTGAAATTGGGGACCTGTTTTTGCACCTAATAAATTGTGAACAAAGGTAGCATTGTCATGTTGATCAATGTAACTGAACACATTCGATCCAAACCTATACAGGGTCATCTGTAGAAAATGAGACCAGAGTTCACTGGTGTACTCGCAGGTACAGCAATAGTGGGATATGACGTCGCAGAAATGTTGGGAACACTTGAAGCATTGAACGTTCTGGTCAGGTGCCGAAGGCTTTGCCAATAGTCTACAATGGGTAAATTGCTTCTATGTCTCTGTTAGATTTTGCCGCTCGCAACATAATGTACGGGTTGTAGGAGGAGTGACAGTTCCTAAATATATCAAAATCACGGTTGTTTCTCAGTCTCTTTCACAAACACTTCTCACATTTTCCGTTTTCAAATGAAGGAATGAACATAATCTTCTTGTTAAGAGAGACTGCTCATTCAGAACAAATTTTCCCAGAAATATTAGCTTCCTCTTATCAATAGCTGCAGAAATTCTAATCAAACCAAGTATAGGCTCAACAATATCTGACCTGGATCAGCTCCAAGAATGACCTTAGCAGCGTAATGTTGAAAGCGACTAAGTTTCGCGAGGTTGGTATTACCGAGTTGAACCCAGTGCTCGCATCCATATAGAATTGACGGTAGTATCACTTTTTTTTATAAAGACTGATTTTTACTAGAGGATTGATATCACATGCTGAGGGACAAAGCCCTATGATAGAATGTAGCGTCTTTCTCCCTTTGTCACACGCAGCCTGGATGCGTTCTGCGTTAGACATTTGTGAGCTTACAATAGTTCCTAGATGAACTTGAGAGGAGGTGGTCTCAATAGTGACAGGTCCAAGCATCCAACTAGCATCAGGCTGTCTTGGGATGTAATTTCCAATAACAACAGTTTTACACTTTGAGTGATTAAATACGAATTTCCACTCACGACTGTATTCATAGCAAATGTTTAGAAGCTTTTGAAGTGAAAGCGGGGAAGTTGTGATCAAGGATATGATGTCGGCTAACGTCAGATTTCCAGTTAATAAGCATTGGACTTTAGCACCAAGCTTACTATTCTCTAACTTGCAAAATAGGGAATCGATGAATGTTTGGTATAGAAATGTGGACAGTACTCCTCCTCATTTCTATACCAAACATTCATCGATTCCCTTCTTTGCAAGTTAGAGAATATTAGCTTATAGCTTAGGGTTATGATTATATTTCACAGGATATTTTGAAGCTGATGCTGTTGGAAATGAAAAGCAACAATGAAATTAGTCAAGCAGAACAATATCTACATGATAAATCTAATTTCAATATAGATCATTACAACACGGTAGGTACCTGCGGGTATATATATTGAAATAGGACAGCAGTTCATGATCACATGACCGTAACAAGACAGCTACTCAAGAGCTGTCATAAATTACATTCCAATCATAAGCATTAATCAAGGAGTAACGGTTGTGTCTTACAAAGATAAAGATCACCTTCAAAATTTACCTTTCCAGGTGATTTATATATGATTTCAATTAAATGAACAGATATTTAAGTGATATTTGATGAAATGCAAGCTATTCTTCTACAGTCATATAAAAAATGTAAAGAGCTTGTTTTTCGTTTCATTTGCTGAAAGCTGTACATATACAGGTGTAAATGAGGTGTTTACCGTACACCAGCTGTTACCCAAAAACTATAATGATGTCATCAAACTTTTTACTATGGGCACTTAAAACCCTTTCATCACTTGTGCCTTTTTTGTCTGGACCACATTTTGTACAAGTTTTTACTGACATGTAGTATAGGATCACCAAAGTTAAGGGGCATATATACATGTATTCATCTGGGCATGGCAAAGTATACGTTTCCTGTATTCAATTAAGATCATGAAGCCCCAGAGTTATGTCCCTTTGTGTATTTCTATATTGACAGGCCATAACTCTTTCAATGTTTAACTTTGGACTGCAGTATTTGACAACATACATGTATATACATGGGGGTAATGCACTTTATTTGTGGCCCCCTTGATTAAAAAGATAGGGCCCTCTATTTTGTTTGTCCAGAAATGAAGAGTCGGGTTGGTATCACAAGCAATTTTCATATTGCCATATATTGCAATGTTTCAGCAAATATTGCAAAGTATCACAATATATTGTACAGCTAGAAATTTAGTAAATTTACAATGATTTTATAAACTGGTAGAAAATACTTAAAATGAGCATCAGGTCAGCAATGAAAATTGGAAAACTATTATACTCAAGGTTTTGGAAGATATCATACCAGCATGCTGCTTTTAGATAAAACTGATTCAATCTTGACGTTATTTCTTTACAATTTTTTCATAACTTAATTGAAACCCCCCAAACAATTAATTGAAAACAAATTGCAATATATTGTATGTATTTGGTACTGCATTATTATTGCCCTTAACCCCGGCCCTGACATATGTATATAGCTACCCATGACATGCATATATACCGTATATAGTTCCTGCAAGTTTTGACTTGGGTTTGTACTTCATTGTTTTTCCGATTACCATCAAAGATGGCCACCATGAATTTTTGAAATTTTTGGGAATTTAAAAATTTCTAAAGGTGTTCGCTAAAGATAGCCAATGTCACCTATCCTATTTTACATGTTTTATAGAAGTTTTCCAATGCATTCCAAATATGGCATGAAGTTGTATGATGTTACTGCGAACTCAATGATGACATCCGTTTTCTAATTCGACAAAATGTCTGACAAATTAGACTAATGCATCTGCTGACATCTTCAAAATTAAAATCCAAAATATGTCAGTCTCTCAAAATGTAAATGCAGAATGAAATGCTTTGATTTTGAAGATGCTGCCGCTGTGGAGAAGTTGTTTTTCGGAGATGAGAAATGTTAAAAAAAAACCTACCCAAAACCAATGTTTAGGGACTGAAATGATAAAAAGAGTTTATATTGATGGACATATTCATTTAAACTAATGCATCTGCTGACATCTATGCAGAGTGAAATCCTTTGATATTGAAAATGCTGCCGCTGTGGAGAGGTTGTTTTTAGGAGATGAGAAATTTAAAAAACCTACTCAAAGTTTTGGGACCGGAAAAATTTCGTAAAATCAGGTGCTTGGATATTATTTGTTTAAATGATTATGTTGTCTTCAGGGTAGGCCAAGGAGAAAAATAAAAATGGTCCTGAGTGAAAAAATTGTTAACAGGTTCTTCATTTTGGGATTACCCCTGATCCATAAACCAGGCTTTGGTCCCAGGAATCATCTCCTTGAAGCCTGATGATTAACATTTCCACAAGGTAGTGATGCCACTGAAAGTTGTGTGGTATAAAGAGACGACTATGCTACCGGAATTAACCACAGGGTCTGTCCCAGCCCTTAGGGAGTTATTCACTGGATCATTACACAGAAACGATGAGATGCAGATCATTTTAGGAAATATACTGTTGCTGACTATAAAAGGAGGAAGTCACCTCCAAGATCCAGCCTCACCCATTAATAATCATTTCTGAGTCAAATGTTTGTAAAGGTGGGATCCTTTTAATTACTCGATATCCATATATACATTTGCATGGTAAAAAAGAGTCCTACACAATCATGTTATCAGAATTGGCTCAGGGGTCTGGCCTTGCGCCTTGGAACTCGGACACCCCTGTGAAAATTTCTAGAACAGTTCCAGAACAAAGTTTCGCAGGGGCAGTGGGTCACAGCAACAGAAGAGTCAAGTTACAAAGACATAAGTTGCTGGATGAGTTGTGGTTGGGTTAGGAAAGGGGCGGGAGATTCTGTCAACACTTTGGAAAGATTGCTTGTCCTTAAATTTCATTGTAAATTACCTGATAGGTATAATAAAATTACGAAATTTTTGCATGGTGCAATATGTTATAACAGATTACACTATAAGGAAACAATTGGACAAAATTCGTAAATATGATCATGATCTTAGGATCTCAACAGTTACATATGAAGCAAAGATGAGATTTTATCTTGCCTTTCATTTCTTTATGTTTCAGATTCATTCAAGTGATTTGTCTGGGTTAATTGAAGCTCATGATCAAAAATAGTTGAATGAGAATTTTTTACCGAGCTCAACTTTTTCCGTTAAAAAGAGAGAGAAAATAAAATACAATCCGAGCGGAGATTTTTAACTGGACAACAATCAAAAGAAGACAACGCTTAGTCAGGAGATCAAGAAAAGACAACTCCCAGTATGTTAAGCATAATGTCTGGAGAGTTTGTGTGAAAAATGCATTCAATGACAAAAGAGGACAAAAACAAATTGAACAGAAGATCTAGAGGAGCCTTCAAAATGTGAAATCTGTAAAAAGGTTCAGGCATCCATCATGCTTAAAGCAACGCCACACGACACATTAACTTGATAAATCCCTTCAGTACATATGGTAAGGAATTTCAGCCGTCATCTATCCTAACGACTCAATATCACTACAAGAAATGGATCTTGCTACTAGTGTAAAGTCTTCGGTAAGGAGTGTAATGAGCTCTGGTAATGAATCTAGTCAGTTATCTAACCCACTAAGAGCAGATGAACCATACAAGTGCGATGTCTGTGGAAGAGGTTTTGTTGATTCGTCAACACTGCAAATTCATATCAGGACACACACAGGAGAGAAACCTTTCAAGTGTGATGTGTGTGGTAAAGGATTTAAAGACTCATCTACGGTAAATAGACATTTTAAGATACACACAGGAGAGAAGTCTTACAAGTGTGATGTGTGTGGTATGGGATTTAATCAGTCATCTTCACTTCAGAGACACATCAAGACACATACGAGAGAGAAGCCTTACACATGTGATATTTGTGGTAAGGAGTTCAGCAAGTCATCAACATTTCAGATACATTTGGGGACACATACAGGAGAGAAGCCTTTCAAGTGTGATGTGTGTGGGAACGGGTTTAATCGGTTATCGCACTTAAAGCGACACCACAAGACACATACAGGGGAAAAGCCTTACAAGTGTGATGCTTGTGGTAAGGATTTCAGGGAGTCGTGTACATTATTGGTACACCTCAGGACACACACAGGAGAGAAACCTTACAAGTGTGATGTCTGTGGCAAGGAATTTACTGAATCGTCTACACTAAGGAAACATCTTAAGATACATGCTGGAGAAAGGCAGTATAAATGTGATGTATGTAATCGAGGGTTCAATCGGCCATCGCTCCTGAACACGCATATCATGACACATACAGGAGAAAAACCGTACAAGTGCGATGTATGTGGAAAGGGATTTAGAGACACTGCTACGCAACAGCGACATATTAGAACACATTCGGGAGAAAAGCCATACGGATGTGATGTATGTGGTAAGGGATTTGCGCGGACTTCGCAGTTAAAGAGACATCAGATGATACACGAAGGAGAAAAACCGTACAAATGTGATCTCTGTAGTAAAGAGTTCAGCGAATCCTCGAAGCTTCAACGGCATTTCAGTGTTCATACCGGAGAGAAGCTGTGCAAGTGTGATATATGTGGTAAGAGCTTCAGTCGGTCGTCACACCTAAAGACACATCGCAGGACACATACAGGAGAAAGGCCTTACGCCTGTGATTTCTGTGGGAAAACTTTCAGCGATTCCTCAACGCTACAGGTGCATGTCAGAACACATACAGGAGAGAGGCCTTACGAGTGTGATGTCTGTGGCAAGAAATTCAATGAATCGTCTACACTGCAGATACATCGCAGGACACATACAGGAGAGAAGCCTTATAAGTGTGATGTCTGTGGTAAGGAATTTACGCAGTCTTCACATCTTAAGATACACCTGAGGACACACACTGGAGAGAAACCGTACAAGTGTGGTGTCTGTTGTAAGGAGTTCAGGGGTTCGTCTCTGCTACACAGACATCTCCGGACACATACAGGAGAAAAGAAGTACCATTGTAATGTATGTAGTAAGAAATTTAGTCGTTCTTCCCACCTGAAGGCACATCTAGGGACACATACAGGAAAGAATCTGTGTGAGCCTGATGGGGCTGGTAAAGATAATAATAAAGATTCCTTTTCACTTCTGGTTCATTGTGGGACACAACCTGGAGAGACACCCTGTAACTGTGATATATGTGGTGGGACGTTTAGTGTTAGGTCTGATCTGCTAACACACTATAAGACACACACAAGTGAGGAGGTAAATCAACTTAAGGTCTGATCTGCTAACACACTATAAGACACACACAAGTGAGGAGGTAAATAACAGCGTTGGATCTGATCATGAGATGGCATTAAGTGCATCCTGGCATTACCAACAAAACCAGTTAATGAGAAACATCTGCGGTGCCTCAGAGTTAGTTGGTGAGAACGTTGGTGTTAATGAGACAACTTCGTTAGTGAGACTACTGATGTTAACAAGATTACTGATGTAAATGACACAACCGATGTCAATTTGTGTAAGGGCAGCTACTGGAGTTAGTGAGACTCGTGGTGTTAGTGAGACTCGTGGTGTTAGTGAGACTCTTGGTGTTTGTGAGATTCGTGGTGTTTTTGAGACCCGTGGTGTTTGTGATACTCTTGGTGTTTGTGAGATTCGTGGTGTTTGTGAGACTCGTGGTGTTTGTGAGACCCGTGGTGTTTGTGAGACTCGTGGTGTTTGTGAGACTCGTGGTGTTAGTGAGACTCGTGGTGTTAGTGAGACTCGTGGTGTTTGAGATTCGCGGTGTATGTGAGACTCGCGGTGTTTTTGAGACTCATGGTGTTAGTGAGACTACTGGAGTTAATGAGACTCATGGCGTTTGTGAGACTTGTGGTGTTTGTGAGACTTGTGGTGTTAGTGAGACTCGTGGTGTTTGTTGGGCTACTCGTGATAGTGAAACTTCTTGTGCTAGTGATACAACTAATGTTAGTGGGAATACCAGTGTTAGCGAGACTTCTGGTGTTAGTGAGATCGAGACTTGAGACTTCTAGGGATTTAAGTGAGATTTCTGGTGTTAGAGACGTTGATGGAAAACATTCAGGAATGAAGACGCCCAAGTCTGATGAGGGTGGACTGGTGTTTACATGTTCAGCGTGGAGAATATCCTACAGAAGTATACGATGACAAAAATGGAGAATTCATAGCAGTGCTATACAAATCGGCTGGGATTTTTTCAAATGTAGTTGGTAAGATATATTTGACTGCATGCAAAATACTCGTTGTTTAGTAGAAGTAAGCTTGGCTAGATGGTGTCGTATGATAGCCCGTAGTAGAAGTAAGCTTGGCTAGATGGTGTCGTATGATAGCCCGTAGTAGAAGTAAGCTTGGCTAGATGGTGTCGTATGATAGCCCGTAGTAGAAGTAAGCTTGGCTAGATGGTGTCGTATGATAGCCCGTAGTAGAAGTAAGCTTGGCTAGATGGTGTCGTATGATAGCCCGTAGTAGAAGTAAGCTTGGCTAGATGGTGTCGTATGATAGCCCGTAGTAGAAGTAAGCTTGGCTAGATGGTGTCGTATGATAGCCCGTAGTAGAAGTAAGCTTGGCTAGATGGTGTCGTATGATAGCCCGTAGTAGAAGTAAGCTTGGCTAGATGGTGTCGTATGATAGCCCGTAGTAGAAGTAAGCTTGGCTAGATGGTGTCGTATGATAGCCCGTAGTAGAAGTAAGCTTGGCTAGATGGTGTCGTATGATAGCCCGTAGTAGAAGTAAGCTTGGCTAGATGGTGTCGTATGATAGCCCGTAGTAGAAGTAAGCTTGGCTAGATGGTGTCGTATGATAGCCCGTAGTAGAAGTAAGCTTGGCTAGATGGTGTCGTATGATAGCCCGTAGTAGAAGTAAGCTTGGCTAGATGGTGTCGTATGATAGCCCGTAGTAGAAGTAAGCTTGGCTAGATGGTGTCGTATGATAGCCCGTAGTAGAAGTAAGCTTGGCTAGATGGTGTCGTATGATAGCCCGTAGTAGAAGTAAGCTTGGCTAGATGGTGTCGTATGATAGCCCGTAGTAGAAGTAAGCTTGGCTAGATGGTGTCGTATGATAGCCCGTAGTAGAAGTAAGCTTGGCTAGATGGTGTCGTATGATAGCCCGTAGTAGAAGTAAGCTTGGCTAGATGGTGTCGTATGATAGCCCGTAGTAGAAGTAAGCTTGGCTAGATGGTGTCGTATGATAGCCCGTAGTAGAAGTAAGCTTGGCTAGATGGTGTCGTATGATAGCCCGTAGTAGAAGTAAGCTTGGCTAGATGGTGTCGTATGATAGCCCGTAGTAGAAGTAAGCTTGGCTAGATGGTGTCGTATGATAGCCCGTAGTAGAAGTAAGCTTGGCTAGATGGTGTCGTATGATAGCCCGTAGTAGAAGTAAGCTTGGCTAGATGGTGTCGTATGATAGCCCGTAGTAGAAGTAAGCTTGGCTAGATGGTGTCGTATGATAGCCCGTAGTAGAAGTAAGCTTGGCTAGATGGTGTCGTATGATAGCCCGTAGTAGAAGTAAGCTTGGCTAGATGGTGTCGTATGATAGCCCGTAGTAGAAGTAAGCTTGGCTAGATGGTGTCGTATGATAGCCCGTAGTAGAAGTAAGCTTGGCTAGATGGTGTCGTATGATAGCCCGTAGTAGAAGTAAGCTTGGCTAGATGGTGTCGTATGATAGCCCGTAGTAGAAGTAAGCTTGGCTAGATGGTGTCGTATGATAGCCCGTAGTAGAAGTAAGCTTGGCTAGATGGTGTCGTATGATAGCCCGTAGTAGAAGTAAGCTTGGCTAGATGGTGTCGTATGATAGCCCGTAGTAGAAGTAAGCTTGGCTAGATGGTGTCGTATGATAGCCCGTAGTAGAAGTAAGCTTGGCTAGATGGTGTCGTATGATAGCCCGTAGTAGAAGTAAGCTTGGCTAGATGGTGTCGTATGATAGCCCGTAGTAGAAGTAAGCTTGGCTAGATGGTGTCGTATGATAGCCCGTAGTAGAAGTAAGCTTGGCTAGATGGTGTCGTATGATAGCCCGTAGTAGAAGTAAGCTTGGCTAGATGGTGTCGTATGATAGCCCGTAGTAGAAGTAAGCTTGGCTAGATGGTGTCGTATGATAGCCCGTAGTAGAAGTAAGCTTGGCTAGATGGTGTCGTATGATAGCCCGTAGTAGAAGTAAGCTTGGCTAGATGGTGTCGTATGATAGCCCGTAGTAGAAGTAAGCTTGGCTAGATGGTGTCGTATGATAGCCCGTAGTAGAAGTAAGCTTGGCTAGATGGTGTCGTATGATAGCCCGTAGTAGAAGTAAGCTTGGCTAGATGGTGTCGTATGATAGCCCGTAGTAGAAGTAAGCTTGGCTAGATGGTGTCGTATGATAGCCCGTAGTAGAAGTAAGCTTGGCTAGATGGTGTCGTATGATAGCCCGTAGTAGAAGTAAGCTTGGCTAGATGGTGTCGTATGATAGCCCGTAGTAGAAGTAAGCTTGGCTAGATGGTGTCGTATGATAGCCCGTAGTAGAAGTAAGCTTGGCTAGATGGTGTCGTATGATAGCCCGTAGTAGAAGTAAGCTTGGCTAGAGTGTGTCGTATGATAGCCCGAGCTATGTCGTATAAGTGTAGTTTTTAGTCATGTTTTCAAAACAAATCACAGCAGTTTGTGTGATATAATATATATATATAATAAATGGTTTTAGGTATATATCGATGACAGTGGACAGTAAAAGTGTTCTTGGATTCTGTAAACGTACATAGTTATAACAGTCGTCATATTTTAGCGCTTTAAACGATACAAATGTTCAGCTGACTATGCCTTTTAGAGTGTATGTATGTTGTTTTGTATGGTGTGCATGTATGTTGTCGCCTTTTTATCATTCCGCTGACCTATCCAAATGTGATATTATGCTGAACTTCTTTTGTGCAAAGGAGTGCTTTATATAATACATGTACTGGCAGTATATCTTTCCAGGTTTTGATTTGATTTGTATTTTCAAATATTTTCTGATTGTAATGAAAGGAAGTGGGAGTGGTGTAATGGGTCAGCCATCCAGATAGGGGGTGGGAGTTGGGTAATGGGTCAGCCATCCAGATAGGGGGTGGGAGGGGGGTAATGGGTCAGCCATCCAGATACGGGGTGGAAGGGGTGTAATGGGTCAGCCATCCAGACAGGGGGTGGAGGGGTGTAATGGGTCAGCCATCGATATAGGAGTGGGAGTGGTTTTATGGGTCAGCCATCCAGACAGGGGGTGGAGTGGTGTAATGGGTCAGCCATCGATATAGGAGTGGGAGTGGTGTTATGGGTCAGCCATCCAGATAGGGGGTGGGAGGGGGGTAATGGGTCAGCCATCCAGATAGGGGGGGGGAGTGGGGTAATGGGTCAGCCATCCAGATAGTGGGGGGGAGGGGGGTAATGGGTCAGCCATCCAGACAGGGGGTGGGAGTGGTGTAAGGGGTCAGCCATCCAGATAGGAGTGGGGATGGGAGTGGGAGTGGGGGAATGGGTCAGCCATCCAGATAGGAGTGGGGATGGGGGTGGGGGGGGGGTAATGGGTCAGCCATCCAGATAGGGGGGGGGAGTGGGGTAATGGGTCAGCCATCCAGATAGGGGGGGGGAGTGGGGTAATGGGTCAGCCATCCAGATAGGAGTGGGGATGGGAGTGGGAGTGGGGTAATGGGTCAGCCATCCAGATAGTGGGTGGGAGTGGGGTAATGGGTCAGCCATCCAGACAGGGGGTGGGAGTGGTGTAATGGGTCAGCCATCCAGATAGGAGTGGGGATGGGAGTGGGAGTGGTGTAATGGGTCAGCCATCCAGACAGGGGGTGGGAGTGGTGTAAGGGGTCAGCCATCCAGATAGGAGTGGGGATAGGAGTGGGGATGGGAGTGGGGATGGGGTAATGGGTCAGCCATCCAGATAGGAGGGGGGATAGGAGTGGGAGTGGGGTAATGGGTCAGCCATCAAGATAGGAGTGGGGATGGGAGTGGGGATGGGAGTGGGAGTGGGGTAATGAGTCAGCCATCCAGATAGGAGTGGGGATGGGAGGGGGAGTGGGGTAATGGGTCAGCCATCCAGACAGGGGGGGGGAGTGGTGTAATGGGTCAGCCATCCAGACAGGGGGTGGGAGTGGTGTAATGGGTCAGCCATCCAGATAGGAGTGGGGATAGGAGTGGGGATGGGAGTGGAGATGGGAGTGGGAGTGGGGTAATGGGTCAGCTATCCAGATAGGAGTGGGGATGGGAGTGGGAGAGGGGTAATGGGTCAGCCATCCAGATAGTGGGGGGGAGGGGGGTAATGGGTCAGCCATCCAGATAGTGGGGGGGAGGGGGGTAATGGGTCAGCCATCCAGACAGGGGGGGGGAGGGGTGTAATGGGTCAGCCATCCAGATAGGAGTGGGGATGGGAGTGGGGATGGGAGTGGGAGTGGGGTAAGGGGTCAGCCATCCAGATAGGAGTGGGGATGGGAGTGGGAGTGGGGGAATGGGTCAGCCATCCAGATAGGAGTGGGGATAGGAGTGGGGATGGGAGTGGGGATGGGAGTGGGAGTGGGGTAAGGGGTCAGCCATCCAGATAGTGGGTGGGAGGGGGGTAATGGGTCAGCCATCCAGACAGGGGGGGGGAGTGGTGTAATGGGTCAGCCATCCAGATAGGAGTGAGGATAGGAGTGGGAGTGGGCGAATGGGTCAGCCATCCAGATAGGAGTGGGGATAGGAGTGGGAGTGGGGGAATGGGTCAGCCATCCAGATAGGAGTGGGGATAGGAGTGGGGATGGGAGTGGGAGTGGGGTAAGGGGTCAGCCATCCAGATAGTGGGTGGGAGTGTGGTAATGGGTCAGCCATCCAGATAGGAGTGAGGATAGGAGTGGGAGTGGGCGAATGGGTCAGCCATCCAGATAGGAGTGGGGATAGGAGAGGGAGTGGGGTAATGGGTCAGCCATCCAGATAGGAGTGGGGTAATGGGGGTAACCTCACTTTCTGCACCCCTGGAATATGTCATAGCAAAATCGAAATGATCAAGTCAAGTCAAGTCAATTTTGTTTATTATAGTGTCATATATCACAATTACATCCTACAAGTATATAGTTACACAGTATAAAAACATATAGTTACATAACAGGGATCAATCATCTTAATGTAAAAATATATAGACCATATCATAATTTTGTTAAGAACAGCTATAATACGTGATATATTAATAAATCAAAACAAACTATCACATTTGCCAAGCCAGAGAGCAGGTGATTGGGACAGCCCCTACCTAACAAACTCCTGGATTTTGTACTTACATATTATATACTATAATAGTTAAAAGGTTTCTTTTACATTTACTGAAATATCAATGTACATCGCCTTTTGGACGAGACGATAAGACTGGTTTGATCCTTTGATGTACATCACAAAATAATCTTGCGGTCGCATAACGGTAAAACTTACTGGTATTGAAGTCGGGCGTTGCTCCTCTGTAATCGTCAAAGGACAATTAAGTACCAGCCTAGTGATGATTAGTGATCAGGTTTTTTTAACCGACACCAATCAAAAAACTAGCCGCGTGCCTTCAATTTTGCTATGACATGCATTTTCCAGGAGTGTAGAGATCGTATCGAGAACGTTAGTCAGCGTGTTTGAATGAATTTTATTTAATTTAATTCAAAATTGTAATTTAAGGTAATAGGATTGTGTCGCCATTTCTCAGTAGAGTTTCTTCAAATTTTGTGGTTATATTGCTTTGAAGTAAAGAAAATTTTCTGCCACAAAAAAAATATAGGTTGTCAGAATTTTAAGGATTTTAAATGGAAATTTATGTAAAAAGGAGTGAATTTTGAAAAAAAAAATGAAACACAATATTTTGCAAAATTATGTCAATAAAAATGATACTGACATAGGTTAGTATTGCATTAATGTATATCAATTTCATAAATGCTGAAATTGTGTAAAATTAATTATCTATAAACGATTGAAAATCGACATTTTATAATAATACTATATACACATAGTAATTGCATGTAAGAGTAATCGTTCTTGAAAAACTTCACAGTAGTGAAATAGGTAGCCGGTTTCCTTAAGTACAGAAAAATGGACACATATGACTCATTGATAAAAAAAACAACTGAATTAATGCCGGTATTGCTTTCAAATACTTTAATATTGAAAGAACACACTGTTCTGTCAATAATAAACATACAATATCTATCAGTTTAATATTAAACATTAGAATATGCGGAAATTGTGGTACTGTCTCCCTACATTGGATATTCAACTAGGGATGTACTTCCTATTTCCGTTTAGCAATACACTCCTATGACCTTAATGTTCCCGACCCGCTTCACCGGTTTGGCTTGTTAAGTTCTGGTTGTCAAAAGCAGACACCTGTAGCGCTTTATATGCCATTAAACCTGCCAAATTGTCCTTTGAAGCATTTGTCAGGTAATGTACTGTATTAACGCTATTAGCTCTAAAGCTTAGTAATAACATGTAGCAAATGTTTTAGCTGTGCGAGCCCAGAGAGCGTATATATATAAGTACTAAGGTACATTAATAGTGTCGACAGCTGTGACTCCATATATATATTATCTGTTCCGATAACCTTGCCGACAGCTGCGACTCCATATATATTATCTGGTCCGACATGTATAGATATAACGGCCTGCTGTTACATACACCAAACACCAGACCTCCTGATCAGCACCACAGCGACAGTCCAAATGTCAGTGTAACCATGCAGCGGGCACTAGCAAAATCAACAGCAAAGTGAAGGTAACTTGTGAGTACTAATTCATAAAACTAATTCTGAATATTATTAACTTTACAAGCTTGAAACCGCCTCCACCATGAGGTACATAAACGCCATTGTGATTACATCATTTAGCTCGCCAGAGACTGGCTGAAGTGATAATATTATGGAATCTTTCCAAAAAGCCCACACGGAATAGAAATGCCTGAAGGATCCTGTAATACATGTATCTAAGAAACACCACATGCGTGCAGAAATATCATGTTACATATATATGCTTATCATTACCAGGAATACGAGGTAAGGAGGCACGTATTTATAAATGTTTTCCTTGATGCATAGAGCCAGAGACGTATAATACAGAGATTGGCAACTCGCGCAGATCTCGCAAAAACACGCATCCCTGAGAAACGCTGCGAGACTTGGGTTGCGGCATGACTGTTTGTTTTGATAGCTTTTGATAACGTTGGGATTATTTAAGAAAACCACGAAATAAACGAAATTATATCCCCAAATGTTTAAAATCTTTAATCGACCTCTTCTGAATAACCATGGGTCCCAGGATGTTGATACTTTGCAAGTTGCATCCTGAGATGAAAGGCTATAAAATTTGTTTAACATAATGACTTTGTTCGACTTTCAATCACAGGGGTGAAATGTTTAAAAAAACCCACCAGGTTCTTTTGAATGAATTTTAATCATAAATACTGATTTTTTATTTTGCCTGTAGCTGTAGATAACTTTTAAGGTTACAAGTGTGAGATTTATACCAGGTGAGCGATGCAGGCCCATTGGGCCTCTTGTTCCTATCGTACATTTACAAACATTCAAGTATGGACAGTTCTCTATTTAATTCTTTAATTAACTGTCTTTGCAACGATCCATTTCAAAACCGTTACTAATTATAACCCGTAGGGGCTAGAAATCAATCTTTGATGTATTGCTAACGTATTACCAATAATCTCCCTTGCATAAGACATTCATACATTCCATTTCACTTGATTGATGTTCGTTAATTTCGAAGCTCAATCTCTCATCGCCAATTGTGAGCAATAAAAATAAATGTTTGTGAGAGAAATATATATATATATATATATAAAGACGGTACACCTACTACAAAAAAATGTGACATCATAAACAGTTACGTTTCTTCATTTTGTGTTTATCCATAATTTCTTTATAAATTATTATAAAGGACTAGCTAAACATGCAAAGATAGAAAACGTTTCATATTAATGATTTTAACTTATTTACCTGTCTATCAGTTCGGTATTTTAATCTAAATACAAGCAACAGCCTTCTTCAGACTCTGATGTGATAATGATAATCTTCAACATTTGATATAGCGCCCTATCTAGCTAACATAAGCCACTCTAAAGCGCTTTACTGTACATATATATACAATCAATACAATGTTTGAAGAATTCGCAGGAGGTGCCTTATCATGCGCTAACTACTACAACATTGTATATTATACTGAGCTGTTGTACCACAATAGAATTATCTGCATAGATGAGGCGATTACCAGGCGCTTAATCTATATAATAAATTTCATAACCCCCGGATAATCTGTTCTCCCTTGGGGAAGGGACCGCTTTGGCCGAGTTATTAATGCATGGAACCGTCTTGATCACTATATATATATAGGTTCTAGGCCTACGTTGGGCAGTCGCCAGGTACTGCCGTAGCTACAGTCACTGGCCATAAGTATTGGCGCATTTCGGTGTCGTCATATTTGTTTACGCTAAGATCTTATAAGGGAGGGAACAAATGTGGCCAGGTACTAACCGTAGATCGGTGGTTTTTCTCCGGAAACTCCGGCTTTCCTCCACCATCATAACCTGGCACGTCCTCAAATGACAATAGCTGTTAATAGGACGTAAAACCCAAACAAACAAGAATGAAAAAAACTGTTTCCTGGATATTATCCTTTCATGCAATGGTAATATTAACTTGAAATGCTTATACTTGGTAGCTATACCTATTCCGGTCAGTTCTGTTTATCATTCAGATGTTTAGTATTTACATGAGTCCGGCATGTATTTCCGGTTAGATAGTCGCACCGATCGGATCTGGGGATAGGAAGTTCGATGGTTGGTATTCAGGTATAGTATTTACATTATTTATGTAGGAAGATATAAAATATGTGCATATATAGCCACTCTTTTTTGATAGCCAGAAAGTGTTATGATCCAAACAGCTGTGAAATAGGCCTCTGAGGCGACATCTTATAATTTTCATTCATTGGCGAAATAGGATTAGCGTTGAATGAAATCATAGCAAGGCTTGTGTTGAGCAGAGACATATATATAGCCAGTAATACGTCTCTGTATTGAGGCTTCATATAGGTGATAATCTTTTTTTATGTTTCATAGGTCTTTGTCATCACTCTTTTGTCTTTACACCGAGTCATGAATTATGAATGTTCACGCACGGTTGATATTTAATCAGAAAGAGACATCATATTATATTAATGAACGATAATTTCTTTAAAAATAAGGTTATTTAATTTGGCTTTGCAATCTTTATTTTATAATTTTTTATTACAAAAATAATGAGAGAAATTATCATTCCAATCCAATAAAAAAACCGTCAATCAATTTTATCGGAACCATATTTCCCAAGTAAGGAGCGGTCACCTTTGCTTTTTGCCTAGTATATATAGGTACAACGGGACCGTTCTGAACGGGCGTTGATGGATTACTCGGTATTTATTTAAGTATATTACAGGTAAATATATTTTGAAAATTACAGGTAAAATGTAAAAAGAAATCTTGTCAAAGAACCTTTTAATGCACCCGTTGCACAGCCAAACTCGTACCCATATTGCGATGTTTTGAGATTTAGTCGTTCAAATACCCCTTTGTGGGGCCCCACACACTGCCACGTTCCATCACATGAATTTACCTGTGTTGTTGCTCTCACTGCTAAGTAATTATATATAGGTCCCGGAGTCAGTTTAAGCCAAGATCAACATGTACCTACAGTATACATGTGTATAAGGACTTCACAACTGAATACAATTCACCGAGATATTAGACTACCTCTGATCGTTATTTATTCATGGCTTCTCCAAAATGTGTTTGGCTTTGAAGAAAGTAAAGGTTATTGCATGATTTTCGAGTAACAAGGGATTTATTACACCCGAGCGGACGAGCGAAGCGAAGGTGTAATAAGTCCCGAGTGACGAGAAATCATGCAATAACTGGCTTACTGCATGCTTCCGAACTCGAACAAAACAGAAAAATTAAGTAAAAAATGTTCACCTGGACAATCTTATTACCTACCCTACATTGCAGATAATTTACATGTACCTGTGAGTGAGTACTAATCAGAACCAGGTAAGTTTGTCTTTATTCTCAATAGCCCAGTCTGAGTGTATCCTTCATAATGGATACAAGTGTTTTTGGATTACTATCCAGCTCAAGTGTCGGGGACGGTAAGGAGTGTCTGTTCAACAATTAGAACAAAATACGGGAAACAATGATGCATTTCTGACTACATTTTCAGTTTAATTTTCAAGATGTGGCAAAGGTACAGGATAGTGAAACCATTTTCATACATACAATGTAAGGGTTTATCAATCCCTAAGGAATTCTAGTTCTTTCAATGAATAGTATTTTTGAATGTTCAGTTTTGTATAAAGAAACAACTCCTAAAGATTATAAGCTTTTCCAGGAAATGCTTATCCTCTCACGTGATAAGGAAATCAATAACGCTTCCAACTCAGTATATTTTTTTTTTATAGTTTTTCAATCATGAAGTTACATTTTTTCCCCTTATTTTAAATGTGTCAACTAAGTTTATCCTTTCCACTGTATTGACTTCATGATTACTTACTTATTGATTATCTCCCCTTTCTTACAGCATTTGTGACCACAGTCCACTGGGCACACCCCCTTTCATGGTCATGTAATCATGATTGGCCATGAAAGGGAATTATGTGTGCAGTGGACTGTGGTAGCAAGTGATTTATTGCCCACAGTTAACCATTGTGAGAGGTGGGAAGTATGCAGTAAATGCCGTTATTTCAATATTAAACGTCAGGTTATTGTTTATATTAGTGAGTGAGTGAGGAATGAATCAACAGGTATAATTATTATCTCTAACAAACATGTAAAACGCTCACAATCGCTGTCGTCAGATTTCGACAACAATCCCCACGTTTTCAAGAGCATTCGATAGCTGATCATAAACAGGCGACCGATCAGAGTTTTTGAGCCTGCGATTATGGTCAGTTTTAGCCGACTATTTCGCTCCGTGCAGAGAGCGTACGTGAGGATGACGTAAGTGTGACATAACCTACCACAAATAATGACGGGGCCGCGGGGCTAAGTGATTAAGGCGTCTGACATTTTGCTACCACTAGCCCTCCACCACTGGGTCGCGGGTTTGAAGCCTACATGTACGTGGAGCAGTCACCAGATAATGGCCGTAGGTCGGTGGTTTTTCTCCGGGATCTCCGGCTTTCCTCAACCACAAAACCTGGCACGTCCTTAAAGGACCATAGCTGTAAAATAGGACGTACAAAATAATCAATAATGACGCGGATGTGGATTTCTGCGAGGCTCCACATTAACTTGATCTCGATCCCAATTTCCGTTTGAGTATTAGACAATTTATGGAAATGGTCAGATGCTTGCAACCGACTCAAATATTATCGGATAATAACATTCTTGATACTGTGAAAAAAATCCCTACGAGATGGACTTTAACGATATTGACACGCCTGAGCTTACTTCACCTCCGCCTAAGTTATGCGGCAGAGAGACTGTACTATTGCTCAAACATTTACACATGACTTTACTCTTCCCGTACCGTAGTCATGTTGTCATGTACACACGACTTTGTACACGACAACAATAATATTGTAGTCGTATGTACATATTGAACATGTGCTTCCTGGTGCCCGTTGTCGTGTACACGCGGTAGAAATATATGCCGTCTCACCCCCTATATGTCGCGTATTTAACTCGTTGGCCATCTCAAGTAAATGTGATCTCTATAGATATATGGTAGATACCGTGATGTTGCAATATTATTTAACAAAGTTTATACCAAAACAACGTCGAATTATGATTACCAAATTACGTATGTCAGCTCACAATCTTGCAATAGAAACGGGAAGATACAGTAATGTTGCAAGGAATAATAGATATTGCAGTTACTGTGACCTAATAGAGATAGAAGATGAGTTTCATTTTCTATTTACCTGCCCACGTCATCTAGACCTAAGGAGAAAATATATTAAAAATTATTACTGGCAAAAACCATCTGTATTCAAACTTATCGAATTAGTTAATACACAAAATGTAAAAGAACTGAATTAGTTAGGTAAATTTATTATTGAAGCTAACAAACGAAGGATTGTTTAACTTATATGTTTGTTTTACCTGATTTTGTATTACTCAATCGTATCATTATATGTTGTACTTATATGAAATTATTTGTTGAAAATCCTATAAGTTGTAAAACTTACGGAAATAAAAAATTGAATTGAATTGAGATGTCTTGTATACACGACAAGAGACTTTGGGATTACCTGTCTTTTGTGAAACTGGTTATAGCACACAACAGTCGTGTAATCCGATCAATTGTCGCTAAAATCAACAGCCATCGCATCAGCGGGCAAGACAGATTTGTACAGGTGCAGGGTACACATTTGTTCACCATATTCCCTGTTGTTTTCGAATTTGCCGCAAGAGGTTACGTTTTGTGGTCTCCAATATAAACAAAATGGCGGCGACTGATACAAACACTTGTAAATCATCACCAAATATGTTTGGAGACTTAAGTAAGTCACGATAAAACCAAAATCAATCCCCATTTGGGACCCGCACTACAACGCTGTTTTGAACGGCAGCACAATTTACCCAAAATGACCCAAAAGACCCCAAAAGACCTAAAAACACACACAAAAACATTAGATATACATAGATATTTATATTTCTGCTTCATGACATTATGTAACATAAAGATGTGTCACGTTAATTGGATAGTTATAGTGATAATATTAACTATACGTATTTGAGTTACTTCCCCTGCAAACAAGTTGACCGTTTGCCTATTCACAGAAGATCGATATTTGTTATATAAAATGGTATTTTTCTCACTCTTTCCCCCCTTTTGAATACAATTGTATCGTTTGTTGCCGGATACATGTTGATCTTTCAGACGTAATCAGCTTAAAGTTAGTCATAATGCTGCGGAAATGAAGACGTGTATGTCTATAAACAAGACATGAATCAATAACAATATTGGTTCATGGTTACCAGTTTATTTCTTGCAACTGTTACACCTCGTTTAAAAAATACATTAATAATCCGCCATTTTCTTTTATGTGCGAGGGCGAGCCTAGTTATGATGTCCGGTCCGGATTCCGGACCGGAGTTGCAGTACGGAAAGAGTTATAGTTTGACGTACAAAATGTACATATTTTTGTTTTGCATTTTGCAGCTGATAAATATGAGCATTGGCAAATATACCGCTATTGAAGTGTAAAAGATTTGCATTGATTCGGTTGCCTTACAAGTGTCAGCTGTAGGGAATTTCCCTTTAGCTCAGCGGTAGAGCATCGGACTGGAGAGTCAATGGTCGCGGGTTCGACCCCCAGCGACGGCACTATCTTTATCACTATTCTTGTCCTACTACACAGACATTACTTGACGTTTAAGTAAATCTGTAAATTTATAGAAGGGCGCTTAAAGCTGAAACTCTCGCCGTGGAACTCGTGTGAAGTGAATATCTTGCATGTTACACCTTTGCTTCACCCTAATAATACTTCGTTATGTATTAAATGTAATTCGTTGTTATAGTGTAAGCTGGTCATAAGTGCTAGGGAAAAGTAAGATCAGAGCTAACGCCTCTGGTTAGGGAATTCGAGATAACAAATGATCAAAGTTCGGTAGCCGGGCAACTTAAAATACCAAGGCTGCAAATATGCACAATTTATTATCTCTTATGCCCGAAGGCCGTCCGTCTGTCGTCGTCGGTTTGTCAACTTTTCACCTAAAGATAGTGGACCTTCCTAAAATATGGCAGATTGAGTGAGATTATGTACAACTTAAAATTGCAGCAGCAGTGTTTCACTTGCTCTACTATTATTGAAATTTTATTCTAAATAACCTCATTTTTTTACCAAAAAACTGGCAGGTGTGAAGATAAAGGAGAGCTTTTTAGCTCACCATCATCTGGTGGTGGGCTATTCAAATCATCGGTATTTCTCTAGAATAACTAGAGGGATCTTTCTCAAATTTTATGTGTAGGTTCCCCTTGGTCCCTAGCTGTGCAGGGCAACTTTTGAGACTGATCGGATAAACAACATGGCCGACAGGCAGCCATCTTGGATTTTGATTGTGAAAGTTTGTTATGGCTATTTCTCGGGAATTACGGGAGGTATCTTTTTCAAATTTATATGTAGGTTCCCCTTAATCCCTTGTTGTGCAGGGCAATTTTTGAGACCGATCGGATAAACAACATGGCCGACAGGCATCCATTTTGATTTTGATTTTGGAAATCGCATTTACTCATTCATCACTGAAGACACATTTCAACTCTTCCAATTCAAAGGTTGGATTAGTTCAATATGAAATTTCAGGGTTGAATGAGTTAACACGTATTGCTTACGCACTGTTTAGCAGTAGTAAAACTGTATTTTCCTCTTCATATTTTAAGTTAAAATATTAGTCATGGCTGCTATGTTTCGAAACACTTTCAAAGCTATTTTATATTGATGCTATGGGTTTGATTTTCCAGTAATAATTAAATATAACGCATGCACATTTATTGGCATTAGGATCCTCAAGAATTGCTGCTAATTTCTATCGTATTGTCTTTATGTTTCAGGTGTCTCAAGTGACGTCTATGTGGTTGGAATACTGTTCTGAAATGTACACGAATATTGTGTTATCACCCCCCAGTGAGGGTATACATCTCTATATATCTACCGAATATTGCAGACATATGCAACATAAAAATTGCATCCTACAAGACTGTGTACCAAACCGTAAAAAGACCATTCATCTGTAACACAGTGGAGATGTGATTTACAAATGTGATGTGTGTGGTAAGAAATTGGGAGCTTCCTACATTGTTCAGAAACATCGCAAACCGCTCAGAGGACCAAAGCCTTTCCAGTGTAATTTAAGTGGTAAGGTGCTTAGCCAGTCAACTCACCCACGAACACATTAGGACGAATACAGGCGAGTAATCTTACCAGTGTGATGTTTGTGGTGAAGAGTTTAAATATCCATCTGGCTGTAATACGCATACTAATCAGGACACAAATAGGAGGACAGTCTTACAAATATATATTTTTTCTAAGGAATTTAATCAGCCTGGTCACCTAAAAAATCATTCAATGAAACAAACTGGAAAATATATTCTTAAACGTGTGATATCTGTGGTAAAGTGTTGACAGCAGTATCTAGTCTCAGATCGTGTGGGGTCTGTGATAATAGATTATTAAACCTACGTACATATCTCTGGCGAAAAACAGAGACGAAGAGAAAACCTTACACCCGTGATGTCTGTGGTAAAGTGTTCAAAGCTGCATCAAGTCTTAAAACCCATCTCAGATCACATACAGGAGGGAAGCTTTGCATGTGCCTGGTCTGTGATAAGGATTTAGTTAATCACCTATCTACGGATACATACAGGAGACCCAAGAGAAATATTACAAGTGTGATGTTTGCGGCAAGTGATTTAGTTATCATTTTCACCTACGTACATTTCAACGGACAGATACAGCCTGTAACAAGGGATTTAGTCATCATTTTCACCTACGTACATTTCAACGGACAGATACAGCCTGTAACAAGGGATTTAGTCATCATTTTCACCTACGTACATATCAACGGACAGATACAGCCTGTAACAAGGGATTTAGTCATCATTTTCACCTACGTACATATCAACGGACAGATACAGCCTGTAACAAGGGATTTAGTCATCATTTTCACCTACGTACATATCAACGGACAGATACAGCCTGTAACAAGGGATTTAGTCATCATTTTCACCTACGTACATATCAACGGACAGATACAGCCTGTAACAAGGGATTTAGTCATCATTTTCACCTACGTACATATCAACGGACAGATACAGCCTGTAACAAGGGATTTAGTCATCATTTTCACCTACGTACATATCAACGGACAGATACAGCCTGTAACAAGGGATTTAGTCATCATTTTCACCTACGTACATATCAGCGGACAGATACAGCATGTAACAAGGGATTTAGTCAACCATGTGAGCTACGAACACATGGGAGAGAACCCCTACTAGTGTGATGTGTGCGGCAGGACGTTCAGTCAGTCGTCGCATCTGAGCACATCTCGTATCACAAAAGTAACGGAGTAAAGCCGAACAAGTACACTTTAATTACATATACAGGAAATATGGCTCGCAGTTGCCATGGTCGTAGTGATGAGTTTAGTAAACCACATAGCTTGCAAGTGCATCTCAACAGGCTATGCAAGCTTGATACGTATTGTAAGGCCTTTCAGATTAGCCATCCACCCTGTGGTGATATTTAAGTATACAAGCAACTCGCATGTTACACTGTTCTCCCGTACTTATCTACAGATGTTGTAAGTGCTGGGTCCTACTCACACAAATATTTACAAATCAATGTGTCCCAACAAACAACTCTCATGTAACGCTGTTCTCCACGCTGTTCTCCCGTCCTTAACGTACTATGATCATACGAAGGGTTGTTTTCGGTTCCCACGTACTCTGCGGCGTCTAAAACAAATTCTCCCAGATTGGTATGTACGGTGGTGAAGTCATACTTACGTCCTGTTGATTCTAGATATTGTTTTACATGAGTTTCACACTCGATGAACATGTCTACATCTGACGTAAATGGCCGGGCTATGTAATGTAGACAATGCCAGCCCTCCTTAGTTAGTGCTGATACGACTCACATAAATATTTACAAATCTCCTTATGTCCCCCAAAAAAAAGATAAATAAATAAATAAATGTACAAATTAACAACTCGCATGTAACACTGTTCTCCCGTACTTATCCACAACTGTGGTTAATACTGGGTATACGTACGACTCGCACAGATACATAAACAAACCTCCATGTGCCCTCCCCCCTACAACTCTCATGTAACACTGTTCTCCCTTTCTTATCCACATCTTATCGCCCAGATTTGTATGTATGGTTGTGATGTCATACTTACGTCCTGTTGATTCTAGATATTGTTTTGTAAACGTGAGTTTCACGCTCGGTGACCATGTCTACATCTGACGTAAATGACCGAGTTATGTAATGTAGACACTGCCAGCCGTCCGTAGTTGGTGCTGGGTACGACTCACATAAATATTAACAAACATCCTTATGTCCCCAAAAAAATAGATAAATAAATAAATAAATGTACAAATTAACAACTCGCATGTAACACTGTTCTCCCGTACTAATCCACAACTGTGGTTAATACTGGGTATACGTACGACTCGCACAGAAACATATACAAACCTCCCTGTGCCCCCCCCCCCCACCTACAACTCTCGTGTAACACTGTTCTCCCTTTCTTATCCACATATTATCTCTCAGATTTGTATGTATGGGTTGTGTGATGTCATACTTACGTCCTGTTGATTCTAGATATTGTTTTGAAAACGTGAATTTCACACTCGGTGAACATGTCTACATCTGACGTAAATGACCGGTCTATTTAATGTAGACAATGCCAGCCCTCCTTAGTTAGTGCTGATACGACTCACATAAATATTTACAAATCTCCTTATGTCCACAAAAAAATGATAAATAAATAAATAAATGTACAAATTAACAACTCGCATGTAACACTTTTCTCCCGTACTTATCCACAACTGTGGTTAATACTGGGTATATGTACGACTTGCACAGATACATATACAAACCTCCATGTGCCCTCCCCCCTACAACTCTCATGTAACACTGTTCTCCCTTTCTCATCCACATATTATCGCCCAGATTTGTATGTATGGTTGTATGTGTGTGATGTCATACTTACGTCCTGTTGATTCTAGATATTGTTTTGTAAACGTGAATTCACACTCGGTGAACATGTCTACATCTGATGTAAATGACCGGTCTATGTAATGTAGACAATGCCAGCCCTCCTTAGTTAGTGCTGATACGACTCACATCAATATTTACAAATCTCCTTATGTCCCCCCAAAAATACATAAAGAAATAAATAAATGTACAAATTAACAACTCGCATGTAACACTGTTCTCCCGTACTTATCCACAACTGTGGTTAATACTGNGGTTGTGTGATGTCATACTTACGTCCTGTTGATTCTAGATATTGTTTTGAAAACGTGAATTTCACACTCGGTGAACATGTCTACATCTGACGTAAATGACCGGTCTATTTAATGTAGACAATGCCAGCCCTCCTTAGTTAGTGCTGATACGACTCACATAAATATTTACAAATCTCCTTATGTCCACAAAAAAATGATAAATAAATAAATAAATGTACAAATTAACAACTCGCATGTAACACTTTTCTCCCGTACTTATCCACAACTGTGGTTAATACTGGGTATATGTACGACTTGCACAGATACATATACAAACCTCCATGTGCCCTCCCCCCTACAACTCTCATGTAACACTGTTCTCCCTTTCTCATCCACATATTATCGCCCAGATTTGTATGTATGGTTGTATGGTTGTGATGTCATACTTACGTCCTGTTGATTCTAGATATTGTTTTGTAAACGTGAGTTTCACACTCGGTGAACATGTCTATGAACATGTCTACATCTGACGTAAATGACCGTGTTATGTAATGTAGACACTGCCAGACGTCCGTACTTGGTGCTGGGTACGACTCACATAAATGTTAACAAACATCCTTATGTCCCACACACCACCAATATTTAACATTGTTCTCCCTAAGTTACAAAACTCCATTTGTCCCCCAAACACCTCGCATACAACACTTTTCTCCCGTACTTATCGTACTTATTTGCAGCTGTGGTGAGTGCCGGATACGATTCGCAAAAAGTAAAAATTTTCAAAATATAAAAGCATTTGTTTTTTAAATGG
>NW_018408803.1:64169-66185 GCF_002113885.1 Mizuhopecten yessoensis | reverse complement strand
AATGCAAACAAAATAAAATAAAAATATGGTCCAAATTAACAACTCGCTCACAAATGACCGAGCTATGTAATGTAGACACTGCCAGCCGTCCTTCTTTAGCGCTGGGTACGACTGACATAAATATTAACAAACATCCTTATGTCCCACACACCACCAATATTTAACATTGTTCTCCCTAACTTACAAACATCCACCTGTCCTCCAAACTCCTCGCATGCAACACTATTCTCCCGTACTTATCGTACTTATTTGCAGGTTTTGTGAGTGCTGGAAACGATTCGCAAAAAAAATATAAATTTTCAAAATATAAATGCAAAAAATAAATTAAAAAAATTGTCCAAATTAGTAACTCACTCACAAATGACCGAGCTATGTAATGTAGACACTGCCAGCCGTCCTTAGTTAGCGCTGGGTACGACTGACATAAATATTTACAAACATCCTTATGTCCCACACACCATCAATATTTAACATTGTTCTTCCTAACTTACAAGCATCCACCTGTCCCCAAACACCTCGCATCCAAAGCTATTCTACCGGACTTATCGTACTTATTTGCAGCTGTGGTGAGTGCTGGAAACGATTTTCAAAAAATATAAATTTTCAAAATATAAATGCAAAAAATAAATAAAAATAAATTGTCCAGATTAACAACTCACTCACAAATGACCGAGCTATGTAATGTAGACACTGCCAGCCGTCCTTAGCGCTGGGTACGACTGACATAAATATTAACAAACATCCTTATGTCACACACACCACCAATATTTAACATTGTTCTCCCTAAGTTACAAACAGCCATTTGTCCCCCAAACACCTCGCACACAACACTATTCTCCCGTACTTATCGTACTTATTTGCAGGTGTGGTGAGTGCTGGAAACAATTCGCAAAAAAAAAAAAAAAAAAATAATATAAATGCAAACAAAATAAAATAAAGAAAATTGTCCAGATTAACAACTCACTCACAATTGACCGAGCCATGTATTGTAGTCACTGCCAGCCGTCCTTTGTTAGCGCTGGGTACGACTCACATAAATATTAACAAACATCCTTATGTCCCACACACCACCAATATTTAACATTGTTCTTCCTTACTTATCTAAAACTACAAACCTCCCTGTGTCCCCAAAACAAATAGCATGGAACACTATTCTCCAGTACTTATAGTACTCATCTGCAGCTGTGGTTATAGTCCTAGCAACGATTCGCAAAAATATTTACAAAATACATATTCCAAAAAAAAGATAAATAAATAAAATAAATTCACAAATTAACAACTCGCATGTAACACTGTTCTCCCGTACTTATCCACAACTGTGGTTAGTACTTGATACGAGTCACACAAATATGTGTGTCCTCTTTCACAATTCAAATGTAACGGTGTTCTCGTGTAACGCGTCCAAGCACCCAGCTCACAATTAACACTGTCTGCAGTGGATTATCGTGCATCTTCTCTTCCAATGGCTCTTATTACACATACATATAAGAAGCTAATGTCTGTGGCGTTAATCTGTGTGAACAACTCCAAAAGTTGAATGTATTACATGGAGAAGCCATACACATGTAATGTCAGTACAAATATGTAAATACAGAAGCATATGTGGCCTAATTCCTTCAGGCTTGACATCAGGACATTTCCAAGAAGGACGAAGCAACTTTATGATGCATTGCAACTTATTTACTTTTGGCATGCCGTATATATATAGGCCGTCGCTATTACCACCAGAGTGTCAATAGCCACTGCCGCGCGGCGTGGCTATTGACACTCGGGGCATCTTCTCTAGAATGCGGATACGGGTGCATGGTTCCGGATTTCTATACATTTTTCTCGTTGCTTTGCAATAAATGTATCCAAGCATAAATGTAACCTTTTTGTCATTACTTGTACATTGCATTTATTTTTAGGTCACCTGAGCTTTAGCTCAAGTGACCTATTGCTATCCGTTTTCGTCCGTCGTCGTCCGTCGTCCGTTAACATTTTACATTTCAAACTTAAAGTCAAGTTCTGCTGGGC
>NW_018408803.1:34326-63151 GCF_002113885.1 Mizuhopecten yessoensis | reverse complement strand
AATGATCGACTCATGGTCCTGACAAAGTGTTGTTATTTTTCAGGTCAATCAGAAATCCAATATGGCCACCACAGCCGCTATTTTGTAAATACCTATTCTAAACTTAAAAACAATTTCTAATAGGCCGATCTTACTTAAAATCGGTCTAGGAATGATCAGCTCATGGTCCTGACAAAGTTAAGTTAACATTATACTTAACTATTTTTTACTCAAATTGGTACATATTTCAACAACAAAAATAAATACTGTAGGACTCAGGTGACCGTTAAGGCCCATGGGCCTCTTGTTATTTAAAATAATGTTTTTTTTAGATGTATGTCATTGCCCATAACTCTCTAAACATACTTAAATTGTTTTTAAACAATCGTATCAAATGGACCGTTAAATACTTAATTAATAGCTTCATTTATAACACATAAATAGTATGTATTATGTTTAACTAATTGGTGTATCTATTTAAATCATATTTGTGTTTTACATATATTTAATAAAAAACATATTTACGATAACATAGATACTGTGTACGACGTGACCAGTTCGGATGCGCGGGCCCAGTAATTATATTATTCATCTGGCAATATGGCAGCGTGAATTTACTTTCGCTTTGTGTGTGCAAGGCTTGGGTAGGGCTATGCTTTTAATTATTCAATTTTTAAGTGATATACCGTAGAAATTATTATATCACTTTATTGGTGCTATTGTAGTTATATTGAGACAAATTACTGAACGTTTTGTTACCCACGGATTGTAGACGCACGTGCAAAACGTACGGTTTAACAGGTTGGGCACAACGGCTCATATGATAATCATATGGGTAATGATTCTGCATTTGGGTAACAGTTACCCATTTGAGTAACAATTTCATTACTGAAATGGGGAATAAAGTGAAATGAAAACACACAAAGCTCTTCTAAAGACTTTGGAGCAAAAAAGGGCGTTATTATTTCAACTTAATCCAATAAATAACAACAAAGTATCACTGACTTTGCTCTCCATTGACTTCAGTGTGTAGTCATGTGGGATCACCCAGTGCAAATGTGACAGGTGAGCATGATTGTTTTGTATGCTATTTATAGCTACTATACAACACACTATAAGTAATGGAGGTGATACAATTTGTCATTTTCACAAAAATTTAGACATCTGAATTAACATATTTTTGCACACAATTGCATCTCATTGTATTTTTTATTGGATCATGTTGAAAGAATTACACACTTTTTTGTTCATAATGTTTAAAAGAACTTTGTGTGTTTTCATTTCACTTTATTCCCCATTTCATTAATAAAATTGTTACTCAAATGGGTAACTGTTCCCCAAATGCAGGATTATTACCCATATGAGCTGTTGTGCCCAACCTGTTTAACATTATCTATATATGCATGGCAATCAATAGACTTTCAAGAATAATTAGGACCGAAGAATATGATTAAATAATATTGTCCCAGGAAATAATTGTTAAATTGCAGAGGTTGTGGTCTTAGTAGTTATCTTCATTTGTTTATATTTCTTAAATATTTTTTATTTATAAAAGGCGAGGGTTTAACCCGTATCATTAGTACTAATATTAATACACTACCTCTCCCGTCCCTTATATAAAAATTGTCTCATTGTCAGGAGCTAAGTTATCACAGCTACATATCACAAGCCAGATTCAAGTTCAGGTCTGCATATAATGGTTCTGGCAGGTCCTTAGTCACACAAATTTGATCTCTTGTTGAGACAAACAACTCAACAAGGAAGTATAGGTTCAAAGAGATATTTATTTAGGGTTTAAATTTAAATTCACATTATCATATAATAAGTTCAGCACGAAAGGTCACAAACATGAGATATAAGGGTTCTTAAAAGTTTCAAACAATGACAAGCAATATATAAAAATTCTTTAGAAAAACAAAAAATGGGCCCTGAAATATGTTAGCAGTAATCTGATTGGAAAACTAAATGAGGGGCAATTGTAATAGGCAAGGTGTTACCGAGTGAAAAGTATATGTACATTCAAGGGGCCAAATCTGTGATTCCAAATGTTGTAGTTTAGTCAGAGTATACTGCTGAGCTAAAAGGGAGATTCCCTCCTGACATTTAGCTAGAATACATATCCATTATAAAATGTAAAAAGTAAACTGACTGTTTATTCATGGTTAGATCGAAGACAAATCTTTTCCGTCCAACAGAACAAATGGTTAGATTTTCTTTAAAAATATTTGACCCATCTCACTTTACCCCTTTTTTGCTGAAAGGGTAGTAACTTCTAAAAGCTGGACATGTTAGCAAGCTACCTGGCTACCTATCATGAAACTAATTTGTTCAAATGAATGACCTTGACCCACTCTATGTCAAAACTGTTAAAACCATTAAGTAACTTCTTCTGAAGACCCTAGGGACTATAAGGTGATGACTGACCCAGTATCATGCTGTGATTGAATGCTATCATATTCAAATCTGCAGGGATCAAATTTGTGAAAACCTTACAATGACATCTGATAGATGTATGGTCATATTAAGCATGTAGCTTCATGGTGTAAAGTTACATGAAGCAGTCTGTATGAATGCTTTAGACTAACCAACTTTGGAGGAATAATCGGTAAAATTAGTTAAAATCTTCCGACATTGATTTATAAGGTATAGAGTAATTATGTCATGCTACTAAACCATCTGTAAAGGCAACAAATGGGAAATAAATTACATGTGAGTGATACAGGTCCTATGATTGGATCCTTGATCACTGTGGCATTGAAAGTAGTTCATTCATGTTTTAATGCAGCTTTTGCATGTCTCGATGCAATATCTCCTCACCTTGTCGAAGTTAATCGAATGCTATTTAAACAATGGAAATGTTTCAAGAAGTGGTGTTACAGTCCTATAGTATGCATTGTTATTGCTGAGTACCAGTACCATAAAGTATTGTAGGTGAAGAAGCAGATCCAAGACCATAATTTTGCAAGTCTTTCACACCTCAAGTTAATTTGTTACAGAGCTGGGCACATGCACTTCTGCTTGGAGTCAAACCTCGGACACATACCTAACACCTATGCATACCTAACATTCTAACACCTGTCAAATATCCTACACTTACTTAACATCCTACACCTACCTAAAATCCTACACCTACCAAATATCCTACACCTACCTAACATCCTACACCTACCTAACATCATATACCTACCTAACATCCTACACTATCCTAACACCTACTTAAGATCATATACCAAACATCCTTTTACTACCTAACATATACCTACCTAACATCCTACACCAACCTAACATCATATGCCTATCTTACATCCTACGGCTACCTTACACCCTACATTCACCTAACATCCTGCACCTACCTAACATCCTGCACCTACATAAAATCCTACACCTACCAAATATCCTACACCAACCTAACATCCTACACCTACCTAACATCCTATGCCTACCTAAAATCCTACACCTACCAAATATCCTACACCTACCTAACATCCTACACCTACCTAACAACCTATGCCTACCTAACATCCTATACCTACCTAACATCCTACACCTACCTAACAACCTATGCCTACCTAACATCCTATACCTAACATCCTACACCTACCTAACATCCTTCACCTACCTTACATCCTTCACCTACCTAACATCCCACACCTACCTAACACCCTATACCTAACACCCTACGGCTACCTAACATATACCTACCTAACATCCTACACCTACCTAACACCTACACTATCCTACTACTACCTAACATCCTACTACTACCTAACATCCTACACTATTCTAACACCTACCTAAGATCCTATACCTACCTTACATCCTATGCCTACCTAACATCCTACAGCTACCTAACATCCTATGCCTACCTAACATCCTTCACCTACCTAACATCCTACACCTACCTAACACCCTATACCTAACACCCTACGGCTACCTAACATATACCTACCTAACATCCTACACCTACCTAACATCCTTCACCTACCTTACATCCTTCACCTACCTAACATCCTACACCTACCTAACCTCCTATACCTAAAATCCTACGCCTACCTAACATCATATCCACCCTCTTCCTTCCCTGCAATCTAACCATCACATAATCTCTTACAAAATTCACTACACAGGAATTCATCTGACTCAGGTTCTACTGACTTACATCTAACATGGTACCATTCATCACAGAAATTGCACTTTATTATTTCACCATCATAAGGACCTCGGCATATGCAGTATATTGCATGTGTCTTCTTTTTCACTTTTGCCTCTCTGGTCTGGGTGTTCCATAGTGGACACATGTATAGACAACAGTCCTGTAAGGACAATCTGGTATATTTTCCATTTTAGTGCTACTCTTGATTTTGAAAACATGTTTTTGTGTATCATTCCAATTTGAAAAAATAGATTTAAATTCTTCATATGTATTAAAAGATTGAAACTCATATAAATTTTCAAAGTTGCCCCCTACTGTTTGACTCTCATGTCCCAGATTTGACTTTTCTTGATCTGTACAGAAGTATTTTCTGTCTTGCTTAATATTGGTGGGGCTCCTCCTTGTAGTTGAGTCCTTTTCGGTTGTCATCTCTCTCCCTGTGGTGATGTCCCTGGTGGTGGCCATGTCCTCTCCGTTGGTGATGCCACTTGGCTTGGTGGACTTCCTTCTCGTGGTTTTGGCATCACTTCGTAGTGTTGTGTCCCTACTGCTAGTGACATCCTTTCTGGTGGTGGGGGTCCTCCTTGTAGTTGCGTCTCTGCAGGTGGTTGCTTCTATCCTCTTAACATCATCCCTTCTTGTGGTGTTGGCATCCTTCTTGCGAGAAATGTCTTTCAGACTGGTGTTGTCCAATGTGCTGGAAGTGTCAGTGCCTTTCCTTGCATTAGTCCTCATCTTTGCATCAGTTCCGTTGTCCTTCCTTGCAGTTGCGACTCTGCAGGTGGTTGCTTCTATCTTCTTAACATCATCCCTTCTTTTGTTGTTGAATCCTTCTTGTGAGAAATGTCTTTCAGGCTGGTGTTGTCCAATGTGCTGGAAGTGTCAGTGCCTTTCCTTGCATTAGTCCTCATCTTTGCATCAGTTCCGTTGTCCCTCCTTGTAGTGGCATCTTTCCTGGTGAGGTCAAATCCAGATTCCAGTGACGGCCAATCTTCTGATATGCATCCTGGTCTCGGGGGTGGTGGTGGTAGATGTGATGATGTGTCTTCCTCTGGATCTTCTGTCTTAAGCAGTGCATCTCTGTAGGATGTATTTTCCTCATATGATGGTTCTGTCTGTTCATCATCAGGTTCCGCAAAAAGTTGTTTTGGAGGTATGTATGCCTTCCTCATGCGCGCCGTTTTGATTCCATCCCAGATATCATATTTCAGTTGCTGTATACCGGCAGGCTTCAGATGTAAACCATCGGTAGATATCGGGCTACGATTGACAATTCCTTTATGACAGAATGTGGGATGTGGGACATAGGTCATATTGGGGATTTTCTTGCAAATCCGGGCCATTGCTTCGTTACAGATCTCTGCATGGCGATTGCACCTGCAATAACAGATAGAAACTCTGATAATGTACTTAATACAATTAACAAATTAAGTACTAACAAACATGCAACTCAGACAATGGTCAAGTATGAGACAACCTTGAACCAACTTGTGTTTCAGATGCAATGGTGAATATCAGAAATATTTGTCATTCCTTAATCTGATTTTATACACTTTTTGCCATTAAGTAGGCCAACTAGAACACTGACAGGTCCGTAAGGGCCCCGTCTTGTGGCAATATATCCCCCATAATCATCAAGAAGCAATCTGCCCATATAGCTGAGCTTGACGTTTGATATTTGGACTTCAAAAAGAATCGCAAGGAAGCAAAATATACATTTTACATGTACTATGATGTGAGTCTTGTTTCCTTCCACCTCCATATTTGCTGGGCTAACAGAAATGTAAATACCGGTGCAATACTCATTTGCTAGCTTTGATTTGCTTTATTTCATCTTATATACCTCCTCCATCAAGAGCCAGAGTCAAAGTCAGAGATCCACTTTGTCTTTGAACTTTGGACCCAAATGACCTTGACCATTAACCCGGTGACCCTGACCTTTGGTCAGTTGACTTATTCTTTAATTCCGACCAACTTTGCGTCTTAATATCATAACAAAATGTTCATCAGTGAAAAGGTGCAAAATTTGACCTTGACGTTTGCATCTAATCACCTTGACCTTTAACTTCGACTTTTTGCCTCAGTGTGTCTCTTTGTTTAATTCCGAACCACTTTGCTCCATAATGTCATAGCGAAATGTTCACCAGTGAAAAGCTACAAAATTTGACCTTGACCCCTGACCCGATGACTTGAACTTTGGTTAGTTGACTCCTTGTTTAATTCTGATCAACTTTGCTTCATCATGTCATAGCAAAATGTTCATCAGTGAAAAGGTGCAAAATTTGACCTTGACGTTTGAATCTAATGACCTTGACCTTTAACTTCGACTTTTTACCTCAGTGTGTCTCTTTGTTTAATTCCGAACCACTTTGCTCCATAATGTCATAGCGAAATGTTCACCAGTGAAAAGCTACAAAATTTGACCTTGCCCCCTGACCCGATGACTTGAACTTTGGTTAGTTGACTCCTTGTTTAATTCTGATCAACTTTGCTTCATAATGTCATAACAAAATGTTGATCAGTGAAAAGATGTAAAATTTGACCTTGACCTTTGAACCTAATGACCTTGACCTTTGACCTTGACTTTTTACCTCAATGTATATTTTTGTGAACTGAACATCTTGACCAAGTTTCCTGTACATCGGTCAATCAATACCAAAGTTATCAGCCAGGAACAAAATTTGTGGACAGACAGACAGACAGACAGTGATTACTATAGGGCACCCATACATGTATCTCCGATACGGGGCCCTATTGAGGTGGATATGCTGGATTTTTTAAAAAAAGGGTGATTTTCCATTTTTCCGAGGAATGGGGGCAAAACCCAAAAGGTTGAAAATGGAGGTTAATCTTTAAATCCTTTTTGTTTCATGCACTAGAAGGAATCTAAACCAAAAACAAATTAAAATTGACAGCACTGGCAACAATATTTTGACCTACCAGGAAGTAAATACAGTATCAGTCAAGGCAATAATTTTTGAACATTTCCATGAAGTTTCATTGATGTCCCTTCAGCAGAGCTGGAGTTTTAAGTCAAAATAGATTTTCAAACTAGAGTTTTGGCATCATTGTTTGATATTTGACCAACCAAAAAAATAACAGCATTTTTAGCTCACCTGGCCCGAAGGCTAAATTTGGTCTAGAGCATCTTTGGGCAAGGGGGTCTAAAGGCTATATCCCCCCTGAGGGCAGAGGGGAGGGACCAACTAGGGGGATAATAGGTAAAGCTTCCAAAATCTTATTCTTCTCAACCAATAGAAGAGTTTTTACCAAATTTGTTCTAATGCATCTTTGGACAAAAGTGCCTCAAGTTTGTACAACTGTAGGGTGTAGCCATCCTGTGGGCAGAGGGGCGCGGCCCAATAGGGGAAATAGAGGCGAAACCTTAAAAATCCTTTTCCTTCGATAGGGATTAAGGGATTTTACCCTAATTTGGTCTGGATCATCATTGGGCAAAGGATTCTCAATTGTGTATAAACAGAAGTTATGCCCCCTCCCCTGGGGGCAGAGGGGAGGGACCAAATAGGGGGAAAATAGGTAAAACTTCAAAAATCTTGTTCTTCTCAACCAATAGAAGGATTTTTATCAAATTTGTTCAAATGCATCTTTGGACAAAAGTGCCTCAAGTTTGTACAAACGGAGGGTGTAGCCCTCCGAGGGGCTGGGCCCACTAGGGGAAGTAGAGGTAAAACCTTTAAAATCCCTCTTCTTCGATAGGGATAAAGCGATTTTATCCTAATTTGGTCTAGATCATCATTGGCCAAAGGGTTCTCAATTGTGTATAATAAACAGAGGTTATGGCCCTCCTGGGGGCTTTTGAGGGGCGCAATAGGGGAAATAGAGGATTTTTTTAAAAATCCTTCAATAGGGATAAAGGGATTTTATCCTAATTATCACCAAATTGGTTATAGATCATCTACAGGCAATTGACTAAATTCTAAATTTTGTATAAATGGAGGTTGTGACCCCCTTGGTGCAGAAGGCTGGGCCCAATGCGGGAAATAGATATACATGTAGTTCTTTTTGCTACTTGTACTTCTTGTACTCCTTTAATAAACCTGTATGGTACTCGGCAGGTTTCAAATTGAAATTTGAAAATAAAATACGAGGTGAGCTATAAAGGCCCCTGGGCCTCTTGTTTCAGAACCTTATGCTTATAAGATATCCATGATTTTTCAACATAATCCTTTCTGCACAACTGTAGAAATTTGAATATTGGTTTGGTTTTATCGATGTGAAAAAAATAACAAGACTTTGTGAAATTGCACATTTATTCCTTCATGCACTGTCTACATTTGATGTACTTTCACTGTGTTGAGTTATGATTTTTTTTCTAAAAGTTAAGAAGGAATTTGCAATAACAAGCTTTCCCAATATGATATTTGTTATGTAACTTCCTGGTGCAAGGGAGTATGAAGTTTGTACTATTATGTGCGCTCGACCTACTTCGTTAAATAGTGTTTTGATGTGTGAAAATGCCTCAGAAGAACTTGTATTGAGTATGCAAATTTAACTATATTCAAACATTAACACACTAACCTAAATAACTTGAAAATAATTTGGATTTCTGAGGGGAAATTTGAAAATACCAGATTTTTTGCCAAATTTCAGTTTTTTCGGTATTTTCTGGCTTATTGAAATCACTCGATAAAACTTGATATAACAATATTTCAATCGATCAATCAGTGTCACTAATTAACACAGGTTCCCAGGTGTCTGGAAGTTTGGAACTACCACAGGACATTGACACAGATTACATCACAAACAACATGGATGTCAAATAAAAAATTCACATCAATGTGACAAATAATATTGTGAAATGTTTATGCATTATTATTTAACAAATGACTAACCTATTATATAAATTATAATATTTTATAAAATGCCTGGAGTTAACAGTATTTTTGTTCTAAATTAGTTTAAATGTAATTTAACCTCTATAAATATGCCATGGTCAGTAATTTGAACGGAGTTGATGATATTGTACTCTTCAGTATATACTCAATGTCAAGAGTCAAAGAATCTTGGAACTCAAATAGACGAAACAATTGACAAACCTAGTATTTGATTTGAATTGATAATAGATCGAGAATGGACAACTTTTTAATGAGTAGACTGTAACTTTTGAATAGCTTATTACGATTTATTCATGCTCAACTATTCAAGTTCTTTTTGACAAGATTTTGAATATTGCAACACACTTGTTTCTTATAGTAAGGAAATATTTATTTAAAATAACTTTATAATTTCTTTTCTTACTGTAAATCAACGATTTATGTGTGGGTGTGCGTGTTTGTGTGTGTGGGGGGGTCAATATATTTTTTTGTTTATCTGTGCTATTTAATAATGTAATGAAACATTTTATCTGTCATCATATAGTTATTGTTTGCTTTTATGATACGGGATTTTTTTTCTTTTCTCAAATATTCACATTAGTTTGTATCTAACATTTTAACGCTGATTTTGACTGCAAGGTCAGATACTAAAGAAATATTTCAGTGTTATGACTCACCATAGTTGTTTTCAATGTTAATATATTTTATTCAAAATAAAATTATCTATTGGTAAGGTGTAGGAGATATAACATTTCTAAGCAGTAGAAATTAAGCCCTATATATGGGTGTTTCATATACTTTACATAACAAAATGCAATGAAGATTTGTTTTTGTATGACACCCAGATACATTTTATATTAAGTGAAAAAGGGTCTGTTTACATGTATAATTATATGAAACAACACCTTCAAAATATGCTGGCACTTGAGAACACCCCTACCAGGCAAGGCGATAATCTTTCATTTTTATTTTTACTTTTTCTTTAATGATTTAAAATATTTTATAAAATCATGTGTGTCTCATATAAACAACCAGCTAGAGGAGGAATTACATGTATATTTGAAGCTTTATGCTGATGACACCATACTAATTAATATCTGACATGACAGAGGATTTGCAAAAGCTATCAGCAATACTAAAATCATGGTATTTGATAGAAAAAGAATTCCTGATGACCTTACTTCTACATATAACGTAGTGTTATAGGAATAGCTAAGGATTTCAAACAGCTTAGGGTTTATTTTTCTAAAACTGGGTTGACACAATTTAATATTAAACAACTGGATGATGAGGGTGTAAGAGCAATGTATGGTGCCATTTCCAAATGTAGGAATCATGATTTTTTTCAATAGATTGTCAACCAGACATATTTGACAAAGCCATCAAACCTATGTTTTATATGGATGTGAAGTTTGGAGTTCCTCTAACTATAAACTTACATCTAATAGTCAAGAGTTTACAAGTATAGTGATTGGCTATATATATTTTATAAATGGAAAGGAAATTTATATCAAACTGGAGAAAGGAAATTTGTACTTCCCCGAAAGGAATCAATTATAGAATGTTTAAGTATAAACTTTGTTTATAAAAGTCCTTACTAGAACTACCTCTGAAACTACCCAAAGGGCCGGTTTCCAAAACGACCCCTTCTCTGATTCAAATTTCCTGTTGGTGGTGCATTGCCCATGCCGTTGTGGTCACAAATCTATAAAGTATAAAGATTTAGGTCACTTGGTTTGTTTTTTGATGGCTCCTCAAAGTTGTACCTTACAGAAGCTGTCTAAGTGTTGATAAAATGTGCATGTTATGTAAAATATTAATGAAAATCTAATCAAATGATGGTCACCGTAAAGAATACATTCATGGCATGATTGTGACAAAAAATCATGTTTCCATCGCGCCATTTGGCTGTTTTATGGAAGAAACAATCTCAAAAATGCCATTTTCGATGATAACATTTTAGACACAAAAACTGTGTTTTTTAGAGAATACACCCTTTTATGGGCGTTGGATGCAAACCAATTTTTATCCTATTAAACAGTACGTAATATGCTATTGATGAGAGGAAAAATCATCAAAATGTAAGTGGTGGAACATTTTCAAATGTTGGGTTGAATTAGCCTATGGTTGAATTGCCGATTTTCGACTTTCTTTAGATAATTAACAAAAAAACGAGAGTATTTGCTCGGTATGTTGAGAATATGTACACAGATATGAAAAAAAGTGAGAGAAACACTTTTTCATAAAAAAAATCCAAGATGGCTACTTCACAAGTCCCCGTGGTTGAAGACATTGGCTGACAAATAGACAGAACAACAAACAAAACGTGTTCCTTATGATTTTGGTTGGTTTTCGCATTTACGGGAGTGTTCATAGCTACGGGCGATTGTATAATACCTATATTTATAAGTTTGGTTAGTCACATGGTAACGGGGATCTTTCATATCGAGCCCCAAACATACTTTCGACATATGCACTCCGTTGCCGCATGGAAAACTATTTCAAGTTTTGTCGGAATTTCTTTACCTGTGGTTGTAATGGTCGAGGGTTTTCCAGCGTCCTGTAATACCCAAGGTAGTACAAGATACTGGAGATGTGCGCACACATTCCCATCGTTCTCTCTCCAACTGGGCACTGGCAGTAGTAGTCCTTTATTGGGGCCTCAACATCGGGTGAAACGGTGAACCGTATCCAAACGTTATATTTCGTTTGGCTTTTGTGTCGAGAATGTATTTGACATCGGAGAAGGTCTGGGGAGTGCTGGTAAAGCCACACCTCATAGTCTCCGTCATCACTTAAATGTTCGGCGATGTAACCAGGAGCCAGAGATATCTGATACGTTCCACACGTAATGGTTCTCAAGTAATCAAGATCGAGACGGGGAAACAGTACGGAAGATGCATCCATCTTGACAAACTCGGACCTTGCCCGTCTAGATAGATCCGGATCTGTCTTGACTCTCTGAGCTAAACCATTCGGTGTTGTCAAACGGTCCTTCATACGTTCAGCCATTAGCCTATCTTTGGCATCTCTCTCTGGAGATCTCTGGTAGATCGGTCCTCTAATACCTTTCAGACAGGCTGTGACGGTTCGAAGCAAAGCCTCGATGACATTGACAAAGCTGTTAGACACCAATTGCGTTCGGAAGAACGTCCAGTGTTTCAGACGACCATGATAGGATTCCACAATCCACCTCGATTTGGAGATAGTTCTGTCAAGATTTGTCAAGATATACACATATAAAAGAAACGCAGTAAATAAATGAATTATTTTAGAACAAATGAATATAATTAAACAATTGTTGTATAGTAAAAATGTAAATATATGGATTGAACGGCGTTTGTTTTTAATTTTTATGACGATATGAACGCTGAGTTGGTTTGGGGGAAAAATGATGAACTGCGAAGTAGTTCATATTGAATTCATTTTAAGACTAACTCAATTCATCACCCCATGAAATCGACCAAAGCAAGATTCAATATTTATGTTTCAATCAACATGTGTTTTTTTCAATAATTGTGACTTGTAAAAGTCCATTCTAGTAGCTTGTCCCAGTTTTTGGAACTTGTGCAAGTCTATGTATTGACGTAATGTAATGTAATAGAGTCCGTCATTGAAGGACCATTAACAAAATGATGTTGTATGCTGGTAGTTCAATACAGCGAAATTATGAAGAAACAAAACACGAAACATATTTTAAATTTCATAAAATTTACAACAGCCATTTTGTTATTAGCTAGAAGTGGAGAACCGCTAAATTTTGAGGCTCTACATCTTCTGGAATGTAAATCTGCAGTAATTGAATGTCGAGTTAGACAGTAAACCAGACAAGCGGCTAGAAAAGGACGGAACAATTTGATATAGCAATTGGCTATTTGACTGCATTTCCTATATGACGTAACCATATGGATGTGAGATCCACCGGATTTGTACCGTGGGTTGACATTGGCACAAGACGCAGAATGAATAGTTGGAAGGGCAGTACATGACTTGTCACTACCGCTAACAGCAGCTGGTAATATATTGGTGATTGATCGTGTTTGGTTGATTGAACAATTTCTTGTATTATATTGTTATACAAGATTTCTCTTATTCCTTATTCCTTATTCCTCTCCTCTTGTTAGAGGAGAGGAATTAATATAAGCTTATAGCTTGTTTTCCGATCCTCGTTGTATCTGTACCGATTGTAATGTAGTGTGCAAGTGATGAAATAAAATATTGTTTAAACTAATTTCTTGTATAGCTTAAAAAAAATGTAAAATCTCATACAAATAGTATCTTTGTTTAAGAATGTCAATAGTTATCTCCCTTCGCAAAATCTGAAAATATGTATTCATACGCACAGACAACGTTAATCTGGTCAATGTCCAAGGCAAATGAAAAGGGTAACATTTGGTAGTTGCATTGAGTCCAACTTTAGTAGCAATTGATTTAAAGAGTGTCGTGTAAACAGCGCCCTCCCCTTAATACTGCTTTTGAAGTAAATGTAACACAGTCGGGCCAGGACAAAAATGTCGTGTTCACACAGACGCCGCTCTAGCGGTACCCACTGGTACTAAATTGTATCATGGCCCGGACTTACTGTCTTTATTGTGCGTAACTTGGGACTCAAATGCACTTGAATGGCTTGTAAATATCATTCCTTTACTTGGTAGAACCTATGATCTTATCACAACGTCGTATTCTTATTGAAAATGCCCCCTGTTTATCTCAATCGGGAACTGCCACTTGACTGTAGGTCATGCATGCTACACGCAACTTCCGGTAAAATACTTTAGTTAATGAGCTCAGGTATTCATAAACAAAACATACGTCACCTACCAGTAATACTAAGCAGACTGCAAATAAAATCATTACCACAGACTCAAGTTCACTCAAAAGTCATTGGATATATTAATCTTATTCTTAGTTAGGAAATAAGATATTCTATTGCATTTTTATATCAATAAAAGATGAGGTGTCACAAACGCCTGCTCGCTTATTACAGTTCAGCCAGAAACGAAAAATATACGCCGATAGGCCTACATTGTATATGTCTGTTGGTGTTATTTGTGTATTTCGTTTATTCAAGTATTACCATATAACAGGACGCTTTTATTTCAATATACACAAAATCAACAACACCTTCGGAATAATTTCAGACATGTACTACGGGAAAACACAAGTGATCTCCCTTACATTTAGACATGCGCACATTTTACTTTCATTTTGTGTAGGCCTAGACATCATTCGCAACGCGAAGCGAAAAGGCGAACATGCAGGCGAGTGCTGATTTATTGTAAGGCTTGCTGTTTAAGCAGCATTGGCAATGAACAATATGCATACACTTCGGCAACGTTCATAAATAAGGCTCTGGATCTCGATTTCGGTGAGAATGGCGCATGTTTTTCAGCGACGATGACAAAAAGGAAGGTGCCTCAACGGTATATATATCAGTAATTATGCAAAAACAAACAAAATAAACGGACTTTTTACACTAGTGAATAACAGCGTCACAAGGAACGTCTTTCTCCAGACGTGTTGCAAAATTTTCGAACTGCTAAGTTGCAGTGATGATATTTGGCCTTACATTTCTTCTGATTCAGTTGGAAAAAAAAACATGTTATAAACATTGTATTATTAGATTCATTGTGATGTTGGCTGTCATTGAAATTTCAATTGTTATACTACTTGATGTTTTGGAAACTTAAAAAGTATAGTAGTTCTAAATATTATGAAATGACAGAAACATCAGGCCAAACAAATTACTTGTGTTTCTACTATCAGAAAAAAATAGGGTAGGTAAGTATTAGCTCGGCATTTGTTGTTTTTTTGAATAATATCTTTGCTGCGCTAATATAGAGCAGAAGTTCTGACTTTAACAGTGCATATAAAAACTGAAGGGTATTGTAGGCACACAAATCTGAGATAAGTCTGGTTAACCACAGGTGTCGGACACACCAATAAGTAATGTGTGTATAATATATCATAGTTTATACACATCATATTACTATTAGTGTGTCAAGCATCTGTGGGGCTAGCATAAACACAATATTTGTTTTAATTGGCCTTATTTAATGATCACTAATAGGTCACACAGGGTTCGGTTTCCAATTTGGAAAATAGACCTGTTAAAACAGTTATCATTTATAACTTTAGAGATAAAAAAAAGTTCTTAGCAGAAAAAATTGAAGCATAATTATTTTTCAACCTTTTCTGAGCAATTATAGAGTATCTTCTGTCTGAAATCTGAACATAACTTGTTTTATGACAAAATGTGTAAACAAATCCTCATACTGGGGTTAAGTTTTTCTATATAGTTCCAAAAACTACAGATAAAATCCTTAAGCACTTACAAGATACACAAATTTATATTTTACGTCAATTTTTCAAAGCATACAAAATAAGCTACAAAGAGCTAATATTACGACAAAACATGAGTATAATAACAGAGACCAAAATATTACAACATGGAAAAATTAAAAAAACAACATGTATGTACATGTACTATACTGTAGGCACAGAAAAAGAGTTTATCACTTGGAAAGCACATCATAGGCACATTCCACACGGTAAGCACATCAGCACATGGTAATTTAAGCACATTTAGAACGTTGATTGATGGTAAGATTAGTACGGACCTCCACTGTAAACCTACTGACACACACCAGTATCTCCTCCCATCCAGTTGTCACTCCTCGCACACCACGAGAAGCATACCCTACTCCCAAGCTCTGCGCATCAGGCGTATTATTTCGCATGACATCATCTTTGAGTCCCATCTTCTCGGCAGAGGATACAAATCTACTTTGATAGATCGGGAAATAGACAAAGTGAGGGTACTGGACAGGGCAAGTCTGCTTGTATACAAAGTCAGACCCCATACACAAAGGGTACCTTGTGTAGTCATGTTCCACCCAGACATGCCGCTACTTCCATCTATCTTGAAAAAGCACTGGCGCATCATCGAATCTTCAGCGAAACTTAGGCAGATCTTTCCAGAGTCTCCTATACTGGCATATCGTAGACCTAAACACATTAGAGATCTTGTGGTAAGCAGCAAGCTACCTACACCTAACCCTGCTGCGGCGAAAGGCTGTTTCAATACCTGTAACAAGAAGGTGTGCAAACTGTGTCCATACACGCGCTCCACAGATACATTTCAATGTACAATCAACGGCAAAGTGTATCACATACTACAAACGCTGACATGCACATCAGTCAATGTGGTGTACCTTATTACCTGCAATAAATGCAATTTACAGTACGTGGGCGAGACCTGCACCCAGCTCAATGTCAGGATCAACAACCACCGCTGCTCCATCAAGCAGAACAAACCAGACTTCCCTGTGGCAAGGCATTTTAATATGCCTAGCCATAGTTGGAAAGACATGCAGGTTGTTGCCATAGATCATTGCCCTACATGGGATGAAACGAGACGACGTACGAGAGAACGGTTTTGGATCACCAATCTACAAACCCGCTACCCTCGAGGTATGAACGAACGATAGGCGGTTGCCATCCGCTCGTTTTCCTTCCAGGGGGCATTTGACCTAATGATTCATTACTGCACAGTTGGTCTGCTATCTCGCCTGCCTGCTGCTTCATGTCAGTGTGTGTGACCAACAGCCGTTGTCAGATTTATTTTGCAGATTTATACAGTATCTTAGCCATTTNACTTAAATGTTGACTTCTTCACTGCTTCAAATAATCACGTTCTTTTTGACATCATTAACTACTTATCACTAACTAATGTTATAAAAGATCCTACTCGTAGATCCTATACTATTATCTGACTCTATTTCTTGTATTGACTCTTCTGTAATTTCTGTTGATAGATCATTAAGTGACCATGATGGTTGTACTGCTTCCATAAATCTTCCTTGTCTTTTTAAACCAGTCTATAAACGTAAAGTTTGGCAGTACAAGAGTGCAAATTTTGAAACATTTAATGAACTTATATCTAATCATAATTGGATAGAAACTTTTTGTAATTGTGACTCAGTTAATTTAGCATGTGATCGATTTACGAACATTTATCTATCTTTTGCCAATGAATGTATTCCTAGTAAAGAAGTAAATATAAAACCTAATGATAAGCCTCTGAGCTTAGAAAAAACTTAAGAATTAGGGACAGATTACATAAAATAGCGAGGTCAACCAAATGTTTGGTAGATATCAATAAATTCAATCACAGCGAAACAAAGTAAATAATATGAAAAAGCATGCACGTGTTACTTTTTATGAAAATGTTTATGATATCATTGATGGGTACTCATCTTCTGATCCTAAGTCTTATTGGAAATTTATTAAAAGGTTAATTAAAACGTCTGATACTTCACAACCTATACCTCCTTAGTCGATCCTATTACTAATGACATAGTTACTAGAGATGAGGATAAAGCTGAATTACTAAATAACTATTTTTGTAGTATTACTAGAGTAGATGACAGTAACACGGATGTCCCGATTATTGAGCCAAAAAATGAAAAATATTAGTTCAATTAGATTACATTCAACTGAAATACGCGATGTTCTACAGATATTGAAGCTCGGCAAGGCCTCGGGTGGGGTTGGAATCAGCCACCATATGCTAAGAAATACTGCTCGCACTGTTTGTACTCCGCTCGAAATAATATTTAATATGTCTTTATCAACAGGGATTTATCCAAATAAATGGAAATTAGGTAATATCATGCCATGTTTAAAAAGGGTGACAGACATTCTCCTTCGAATTATAGACCAATTTCCTTGCTGTCCACTGTTGGTAAAGTGAAAGAGTGATTTTTAAACATTTGTACAATTACTTTATAGAAAATTCTTTGTTTTACAAATATCAGTCTGGTTTTATGCATGGCCATTCTACAGTGTATCAACTCATTGATATATATCACCGAATTTGTATTGCACTTGAAGAAAAAAACATAGGTGTGTTGTATTCTGTGACATATCCAAAGCTTTTGGTATAGAGATCTGGTAGTGAAGTTAAAATCGTACGGGATTTCAGGTGAATTGCTTATGTGGTTAAAAAAATATTTGTCTCAGAGACACCAAAAGGTATTTTTAAACAGTTCACATTCTTCTGTAGGTCTAATTGAGGCAGGGGTTCCGCAAGGCTCTATTCTTGGCCCACATTTATTTCTTATATTTATTAATGACATAGCAGATATTTTTGAATCAACGTCTCGTCTTTTTGCAGACGATACATCATTACTTAAGTCATCTTCATCTTGTTTAGAAATTCAAGAGACTTTAAATAGAGACCTAGAGATCTTAAATACTTGGTCAAAAACCTGTTTGGTTAATTTTGATCCTGAAAAAACAGATGTATTGTTTATTTCGAATTCAATCGATATCGAAGAAGGCTCAGATTTAGAATTTGATGGGAAAGTCTTAAATTTTACAGATTGTCATAAACATTTAGGGGTAACTTTTAATTCGAATGCAAAGTGGGAGGATCATGTAAATGGAATTTACACTTCTGTTATGAAGAAAATTAATGTCTTACGGAAACTGAAACTCTTATTAAGTAGGGATGCTCTTTTAATAATTTACAATACTTTTATTTTACCTGTTTTAGAATATGCATGTGAGTTGTGGGACGGTTGCACTGTTTTTGAATCTGAAAAGTTAGAAAAAGCCCAACGTGAAGCTGCTCGCATTATATTAGGACTTCCTTCATATACTCCTATTAATACTTTATATTACGAAACTAGTCTTGAAACTTTATCTAATCGCAGAAAACGGAGGAAACTTCAACTATTGTATAAGATGCATAATAAATTAACTCCTGATTACTTCAATCATCTTTTGCCGCCTTTATCTGGAGAAAATAATCGTTACGCTTTACGTAACAATAATAACTATAGGATTCCTCCTTTCAGATTATCTCTTACTAATTCTTCTTTTCTACCTTCTACTCTTCACTATTGGAATAATACCCTCTATTAATTCATTCGAATCCTGTTTAACATCAATAAAGTCAAGTCCACCTATTTACTTTAAAATCGGAAATCGTAAACTTAATATCTTGCATACTAAGCTCCGACACCAGTGCAGTTCCCTTAATTATGACCTTTTTAGAGTTAACCTTGTTGAGAGTGCATCTTGTAATTGTGGTCATCCTTGTGAGAATGTCTTTCACAATTTTTATGGAATGTCAACTTTTTACAAACGAAAGGCGTATTTTGGTTCAAAATTTGATTAATTTGAATGTTGAGTTAAATTTAGAAATTCTTTTGTTTGGCAATTCACAATTTTCCGTGGACCTTAACTCAAACATTTTTCGATCTGTGCAAAACTTTATTAAATCCAGCAAGAGATTTTGAGTTCAAATTGTCATAACAATTGTATATATTTATTGTCATTATTGTAATGTCATTTCAAATGTATATTGGGAGAAGGCGTTGATAAGTTGTTATAACTTGTGCCTAATCCCTTGTCTAATTTTGGCAATAAATATGTTTAAACTAAAACAAATTTTCTTTTGTACTAGTGCTCGCCTGCATTTTTAATACATGCGTTTTTGGACGAATAATTAACCGACACCCTCACTAATATGATGAATTTGCCTGCACTAACGTTACTACTGAATTCTATATCATTAAATTCTGAACTACGTGAATATTAATGATGTCGAGTGTGCAAATAATATTTACCTGAAATTAAATATCACATGAATTGAATCTGAAATTGAATTTGTGTGTATATTATTTTGTATTGGAAGTCCTTCACTCTGGGATTCCATGTGTTTAAGACTTGAAAAATGATTAATCTCATTGTAAAATGCCATATAATAAAACAATTGTGGACTTCAGTTTCGGTCTATCCCTGATTTACGGACCTGGTCTGAACAATATTCACCTCGGCCTTCGGCCTCTGTGAATATTGTTCAGACCAGGTTTGTAAATCAGGGATAGACCTCACCTGAAGTCTATAATTGTAAAATAGTCTCTCGAAATACAGACATTTGGTTCTTAATAGGTTTTTTTTACGAAATTACCAAGTTAGGAAATAGCTTTTTACTATGCCCTCTTCGTATCAGTTTATTTTTACTAGATTCCTATAGCTTTAAAAATGCTAAATCACATAACTTATAAATCAATAAACAAAAAAACATTCCTTAAACGTCCTAGAAACAAGGGAAGTAACTCATGCAGAAGTGACTTGCGCTATAATCGCTTATAATTATAGCAACATATATAGCAGACACCCTGAAGGTGGGAAAGTCACTTTTTAAAAAAACCACAAGGGATGGGTGCAGGGTCAAACATTAGGTTAAGATTTAGAATACTCAATAGAAACAACAATCATAATACAAACACTTGGTAAAAATCTACATAAAATTGACATGACATAAATATGCATATATACATGAATACATACACATGAATGTATGTATATATATACCGTCGGGGGCGATGTACAATCTGAAGCGGTACGCCGTGTTTAGACTGTCCAAAGCCTAAACGATGGATATAAATTATGATAGAACCTTATTACCACTATGAACTGTAAAATACTCCACAGCAATCTTATGTCTAATCGAGCATAATATTATATATATATATATACATGAGTGCATACACATGAATACACACTTATATATTTGTACCGTCGGGGGGAGGGGGGGGGGGTGTACAATCTCAAGCGGTCGCCGTTTTTAGACGTCACTGTCCAAAGCCTAAACGATGGATATAAAGTAGGTTAGAACTTTATTACCACTATAAACTGTATGATACGACTCATAAAATAGGTCCTTTCGCTCATCCGGCGTAAAACCCTAACAAGTTACGAGGTTAGTGCGGGTAAAGGAGGGAAGTCGACAGTGCTATATAACGGGATAAGTGAATATTGAACTAATAATCAATATCTGTTTATCTGACACAGCTAGTAGGGGTAATATTAATAATATACAATAAATCAAAATACTCAAACCAATTTTATGAAACAACTAACACAGCGATGTTATACCTAATAAAACATATTATATACAGAATGCATATGTATACATGAGCACATACACATAAAAGTTAACACCGACCCCAAAGTATCCTCCACTAATCCCCTCCCGCTCACACATAAACATTATAACCAAATTATAACACTACCCACCAACCCCTTTCTTTTGGTTTAAACTTTGTTTTATTCAAATTTTGTTTGACAATACATCGAAATACATGTTTTATAAAACAGAAAAGGAAACAAAAACAAGTGTCGTGACACTTATGTAAATTTGTTACCTGCTAAGTAATCAGCTTTTCAACACTAGCTACAAGAATGAAGTAATATGTACAATAGAATAATTACGGGAATAGGGGAGGGGGTAATGGATTGGTATGCAGTGGAAACCAGGAATGAATAACATATCAATATACATATGATCATCAGATGGTAATATCATATTGCTCTATTGCGATGAGTATGTGGAACACGATTCTGTAAAATATAACAATGGAATAGTAGATGAAAATGTCAGCAGTCCTGTAAGTGGACACTCGAAAAAGGTTAAAATGTATATACAAGTTACATAGAATAAATCACCACTAAATCAACTATTGACAAAATTAGTATGTCACAAAGCACCGCCATGATTATTAAAAACGTTGCAGTTCACATACTAGCCATCACACTTATCAAATATAAGTCCATAAAACACTTTCCCGCCTCGTCCCTGGTACGTCCTGCTCTTTCAAGGTAACACATCACTTTTATCAAACAATCATAATCATGGCGAGTTAGTGACATAATATGGTATAAAGAAATGCAATGGCAAAATCACTGAATAAGCATATAAGTCCAAATACATTTTAAAACATAGTAGTAAAACGAATGCAACACAACATACATATATATATATATATGTCAAAATGAAATTGTTAAGGACTATTCGTTTATTTGAAATCTTTTAGTTTTGAGTATATAATTTTGGACGGCTAGAAAAATCGTAGTGTTATCTTGATGGGTTAGAGAGTCATCACCAAAGATTAAAAGATTAGTTGATAGTTGATAGGGCAAACTCAGAATATGAAGCTGTCTAAGTGCTGTATATTTATTACATTTTAGCAAATAATGTGTTGAGTTCTCAATGGCACCGCAGGAACAATTCGGGGATGGTATGATGTTTTTCGTAAACAAGTGTTCTTTTAGGGAGCTACATGACATACGCAGTCTTGCGTGGTAGATTTGACCCAGACGTGAACCCTGAAAGTAGTATGAAGGTGGACATGATTTACTATTAGATTTCAGAAAGGCTTTTAAATGGGAAATGGAAGGGTTATTTCTAATATGTAATGGAAGAGAATTCCAATTGTTTACAGCAGAAGGAAGAAATGCATTTAGATAAATATTTGTTTTACAAAGAATAGGTGACAGACATGATGGGTCAGAAAGTCTGGTATTATAACTATGAACATCACTAACTGAATTAGGTAAGAGATTATACAGATACTCTGGAGTATTTTGATAAAACATTTTATGGAATTGTAACAATTTATGATTAAGTCTACGGTCTATTAATTTATTCCATCCAACTTCTGTATATAGTTTGTCTAAGCTTACAAGTTTAGTAGCACCTGAAACAATCCTAGCAGCTTCCAAATTAACATTCTCTAGTTTAGAAATATATTCTTTGGGAATGCTATCCCAGACAGTATCAGCATATTCTACAAGTGGTCTAATAAACGAAAAATATATATTTTGTAATGTTTGCCTGTCGAGTTTAAATTTTAGAGATCGCATAATATTTAATCTAGACGTTGCTTTCTGAATTATTTGTTTAACATGTTCAACCCAACTGCAATTATTCGAAAAAAGAACTCCAAGATGTTTATGCAACAGTACTTCTGATATTTCTTCATTGCACATATGTAAGATTGGATGTGGTTGACTGTTTCTTTTTCTACTAAGGGTCATGCTTTCCGTTTTTTTAGGATTGAAATCAACTAACCAAGATTTGGACCATTCAGTATTTTTTTGTAGATCTGACTCCATAATGTTGTTTGTTTCTAAGGGGTTTTCAACTATCATGTACAGAGTAGTATCATCAGCAAATAATTTGATAGAAGATTTGATATCGTTGACTATGTCATTAATATAGATTAAAAACAACAAAGGTCCAAGTATTGAACCCTGTGGAACTCCAGCCTTAACTCCTGCCCAATCAGAATGAATATTATTGATTATAAGTCTTTGTTTTCAATTCGTTAAGTAGCTTTCGAACCATTTTAACAGTGATCCAGTTATTCCAATTTTTGATAATTTATACAACAGCCCTTTGTGCCAAACCCTATCAAATGCTTTGCTGATGTCACAAAATACTACTCTTATTTCTTTACCTGAATCTAATGCCTTAATAAAATCGTTGGAAATACTTAATAATTGGTTAATAGAGGAATCGCCTGGTGTAAAACCTGATTGATATTTTGTTATTACTTTCAAATCAAGAAGAAAATTATGAACATGTTTATAAACGCACCTCTCGAACACTTTACCAATTATACTTAAAAGTGAAATTGGTCGATAGTTTTTAACATCATTACGGCTATCTTTTTTATATATAGGTAAAACATTTGCTTCTTTCCACGATGATGGAAATATTCCTTGTGATAAGGATTTATTAAAAAATATAGATAGTGGCTCAGCAAGTGATGTTGCAGCTTCCTTGAGCACTTTGGGACTAATAAGATCTGGTCCTACAGCTTTACCAGTTTTCAAATTGAGTAAGGCATCCTTAACATCAGTACATGATATATTTATATTACTCAGACAAATACGATTAGGGAATTCTATTAGTGGAGGAAGCATAACCATTGAATCATCCACAACGGATTGACTTGAAAAATATAAATTAAAAACATTAGCTTTATCAACATCAGTTTCGTAATAGACATTATCATGAAAAATCGTTGGTATTTCTCCACATTTACCACTATTGTTCATGAAGAGTTTTACAGTTAACCACCATGACTTGTTGCATTGTCTTAAATCAGATAATTTTGATGACAAACCGTTAAAATAAGATTCTTTAGATTGTCTAATGGCATTTACACACTTGTTACGGGTTTGTCTGAAAATAGACCAGTCAGATTGGCTATCAGTAAGTTTAGCCTTATTGTGATTTTTTTTACGTTTTGATATTAATTTTCTGATTTTTTTGTTCATCCATGGATGATCACGTTTTCTCATAATGACCGTTTTGTTAGGGATAGCCGAAGAAGAAGCGGAATCGATGAAGTCAGTTAGACGCTTGCATGCTAGATCGATATTAGCATCATATACTTGAGGCCAATCCGACATTTCTAATAGTTCTCTTAGTTTGTCAAAATTTCCATGCTTATAAAGCCAAATTTTCCTTCGGTACGAGTCGGTTGAATGTTGAGCAATATTAAGAGTTGCATAGATGGGACAGTGGTATCTTACTGGTTGGTCAAGGAACGATTCCCCTACATAAGACCGATCTATTATAAAATCGTTATTTACCAATATAACGTCTATTAAGGATGTCGAATGTTCAGTATAATGCGTACATTCAGTAATTAACTGCGTAAGTCCGTAAGTGTACATTATGTTATCAAAATAGTTAAAATTATGACTGCGTTGCAATAAATTGACGTTAAAATCACCAGTTATAATAACATTTCCAATACTAGAGTTAATTGCCCTACCAATGGATTCCTCAAATTTGGTCCATACAGTTATGTTAGAATTTGGGGGTCTATAGAAAGTACCAAATAGAAATGTTTGACCTTTGGATGCTATTTCAACCCAAACACATTCGACATCGTCAACTTCAATATCGGACCTTCTTTTGACAAAAAGATTGGCTGCTACATAAACAGCAACACCCCCTCCAACGGCGTCATTACGACAGTAACAAAAAGGACTGTGAAAACCAGAAATATCCAAGGACGAATCAATATCAGAGTCAGAAAGCCAAGTTTCGGTAAATGCTAAAATACTATGCTCATAAAGTTCGGTGTACAGAACATCTAGTTTTGGACGCAAGCTTTGTACGTTCAGGTGGACGAATGATAAGCAATTATTATTATGTGTGAAAGATACAGGTTCGTCAGAGGATATTGACGAGGAGTTAGCAGAAGGATGAAAGGGACCGGGGTTAGTTTCTATATCGCCACAGCATAATAGTGACAAGACGATGAGTATGGAAATATACAGTATAAATTGAGCGATGATCGCCGTGAAATACGCTTTAAGTAATAACGTTTGATTTCGACATGAAGTTGTGTGTTCGTTGCAAGTTTTACATATGCCTAACTGTCGAGCAAGGAAATAAAATATGACAATGGGCAAAAATGCATGATGGTTCCAAAAAAGCACAATAAAAAGGAAGACTTCAAAAACAGCATTCTTTCTTTTCTTTTCATCCATACTAATAATCACACTATGCACTAAAAATCATACGAAAGTTTATGTAGTGATAATGATATGACCTGAAGCCAACGTCCAGTGTGGTCAGTTTTTATCTTTTGGGAAATCCGGTGATAAAAATAGCTGCGACCGAAATAGCGCAATATCCGGGCCTTTCAGTGAACCACCCTGTCGACCGACAAAAAAGTCAGTGAGTCTTATGTATGTTACGCCAAATTAACACATACTGAATTAATTGTACCTTTCTTCAAATAATAAGATATATAAAAGATATGTACAATTAATTGAAGATACATTTGTAGGTTCAATTCAATTAAGAGCTGGGTACAAATAATGTATTTAAAGATAGGTACAATTGAATTTCACATATATTAAATTGAATTTTACGTATCTTCAATTGAAATGAGCATATCTTCAATTATTTGTACCTATCTTCAATTATTTGTACCTATCTTCAACTATGTGTACCTATCTTCAACTATTTGTACCTATCTTCAATTATTTGAAGATATGTACAATTAATTGAAGATGGTGCAATTCAATTGAAGGTAGGTTCAGTTCAGATGAAGATAGGTTTAATTCGTCATATTTGAACCTATCTTTAATTGAATTGTACCTATCTTCAATTATTTGAAGATAGGTGCAATCATTTGAATATATGTTGGATTTGAATAAAAAGAAACAGGTTTACTGAGAGTGCGCATACACTTACAGGTACCACAGGGCGAATTTCAAACCGCACCAATTATATGATATTAAGAGGTTTAAAGTAAAATAGATTACTCATTTATTACGGAGATTGAGACTTTATTTGGAACATGCGTTTGATTCAGAATAAAAAACTTCACTAAAAAGTCCCTTTAACAGGAATAGTTTTATATTACTTGTTAACCCATTACTGAAGATTTTACTTTCCACTTTCCATTGATTTTTTTTTCAATTACCTACAGCATGTACACCCTGGACCGTTTTTCTTTACCAAAATTGCGTTGCGTTTCCGTTGCATTTGCGTTCCGTTTGCGTTGTGTTTCCGTTGCGTTTCTGTTGAGTTTCCATTGCGTTTGCGTTGTGTTTCCGTTGCGTTTCCGTTGCGTTTGCGTTGACCGTTTGATGTGCGTTTTAAATTTAGCGTTCAATGTGCGTTGAATATGCGTTTTTCTGGAGAATTTTATAATATGTAACACGCAAGCTGATTGGTCTAACGGCCGGTTAAAAATAGACGAAAATAGCTCGACCAATCAGCTTGCATATTATAAAAACTCTCCAAGATGGTGGACGAAGGAGGGCTGAATGTGAAATCTTGCGGAGAAAATACTTGAGGGACACGAGAGGAGAAATTTAGTGGTGCGTAAAACAAGTAAGCAAGTTTGTTTTGACCTTATCTTTGAGTATACAATGGTTTATTAATGTTACGTCGTCCGCTATTCTGTGTACCGAATGAAGAATTTGTTTCGAAAAAATGTTCCGGATCGTGTCCGAGGTAACACAAATCGGTGATTTTCGCAAGCTTCGAAACTGCTTACGAAATAACTACACTGTTTTGAAGATATATAATGGGTGTTATTTAAATATTAATGTCCCTACTTTCGATCGAGACTACGCTGTGAGAAGGATTTTAGCGGATAAAATTTCTGTGACACTTCAAACAAAATTACCTCAATTTTGCCAGCCGCTGGTAGGGGCTGAGTTCCTCACCTTTCTAGTTTTATGTATTCATTTTTTTTTTGATAGACGTGCCCACCACCTATGGTCCAGGTCGAAGTATGTAAGTCCTGCGCTCGACTCGCAATAGTTATCGGGGGTGCTTCCTGGGAGGTTCGAGAGGTACAAGGCCCCTGCCAACATTGACAATATATAGACTTTGATTATATCATTGAAAATCATTGAGACCTAGCAATTTTACTACAGTAGTTGTGTATTCGGTATTTCTTTAAGCTGAATTAAGAGGACACATTATTATTAATTTTTAACATTTAATAAAATAGTTATGAGTATTCAACTAAGTATTTAAAATATTGAAAAGATTAATAAAGAACTTGATTATGGTTTAACCACGAATGGAAAAAATCGCCACAAATGATTTTTTTTATTTTTTTTATTAAATTCAATAAATAAAACAAATTATTTAATAAATCAATAAACTGAAATAAAAATAAAAGAATTGAATAATGAAAATAAATTAATTAATCAATCAATAAAATGAAATAAATAAATGAACACAATTACTTAAATAAATGGTAAAGACAGTTGACATTTGTAGGTAATGTAGAAGGGTGTAAGTGGTAAAGGAAGTATAGGTAGTGTAGAAGGTTGTGGTGGTATAGGAAGTTAAGGTGACGTAGGAGAGTATAGAAAGTATAGGTGATGAAGGAGGGTTATAGGTGGTATAGGAAGTAAATGTGATGTAGGAGAGTATAGGTGGTATATGAAGTAAAGATCATGTAGGATGGTAAAGGTGATATATGAAGTTATAGGTGGTTTAGGAAATATATATGACGTAGGAGGGTATAGGTGGTATAGGAAGTATAGATGACATAAGAAGGTATAGATGGGTTAGGAAGTATAGGTGATGTAGGAGGGTATAGGTGGTATATGAAGTTAAGGTGACGTATGAAGGTATAGAAAGTAAAGGTGACGAAGGATGGTATAGGTGGTGTAAGAGGGTATAGATAATGTAGTAGGGTATAGGTGGTATAGAAGGTAAAGGTGATGTAGGAGTGTATAGATTATATAGAAAGTAAATGTGATGTGATAGGTGTAGGTGGTATATGAAGTAAAGCCGATATAGGAAGTATAGTTGACGTAGGAGGGTATAGATGGTTTAGGAGGGTATAGATTAATTAGGAGGAATAGATGATGTAGAAGAGTATATGTGGTAAAGGACGTATAGGTGATGTAGGAGGGTATAGATGGAATAGGAAGTAAATATGATGTAGGAGGGCAAAGGGGTATATGAAGTAAAGGTGAAGTAGGAGGGAAAAGGGGATATAGGACGTATAGGTGATGTATGAGGGTATAGGTGGTATAGGACGTATAGGTGATGTTGGAGGGTGTATGTGGTATATGACGTGTATAGGTGATGTAGGAGGGTATATGTGATATAGGAAGTAAATGTTATATAGGAGGGTATAAGTGGTATATGACGTATAGGTGATGAAGGAAGGTATACGTGGTTTAGGAAGTAGAGATGATGAAGAAGGGTATAGGTGGTATAGGACGTATAGTTACTGTAAGAGGGTATAGGTGATATAGGAAGTATAGATGATATAGGATGGTATAGGTGGTAAAGGAAGTAATGGTACATTAATACAGCAATTGAGCTTTCTTTATGAATTGATATACTACAGCTTATACATTTCTAGAAGTATTATATATAATTACAATGTTTCAATCCGCTGAGGTATAGAAAAGAGATAGAGAATATTGAAGTATAATTCGAATTCGACATCGATAACTAGAGAAAAATATGAACCTGAGGAATATTAGCAGA